>NW_006921640.1:3984408-3999966 GCF_000298275.1 Orycteropus afer afer
ACAATTTAATCTTCTTAAAATTCTTCCCTGAGCTCTATACTAACTCGCTGGTGATGAGTCAATTCGACTCATAGTGACCCCTCCTTGGGTTTCCAAGGTGGTATCTCTACAGAAGTAGATTGCCCAACCTTCTGAGGAGTGGCTGGTGGGTTTGAACCTCCAGCCTTGTGGTTAGCAGTCACATGCCTTAGGTGCTATGCCACCAGAGTTCATAAGAAAGAAATGTACAGAAAAGAAAAACAAAATGAAAATAAGAATACAAGGTAAGGAAGTTCTAGAGCTCTGGGAATTTCTACCTACTTTGAAAGCCACAAGGGGTGAGGGAAGAACAGGAAGTGAAGGCTAGGGCCCTCCTAAAGTGAGGACTCCAATAGGAAATACCCTTTACAAAGCTGAAACACCAATGAACTACCCCCTCAATATAAGGGTGAATACGGAAATAATGTCTGCCCCACTGAAAGAGCAGCATAGAAAACTTGCTCATCTCTATCTTGATACTCTGTAGAGAGAGAAAAGATATCTTCCCTGAGAACAAACCACCCTGCACACAGGTGCACTGTCAAACTTCCTGTTACCTATCTAATTGTCTACCAGAAAACTCAAGTGTTGGATTTAATATAAAGTGGTTCTGGGCAGATAAAGCCTTCAAGTGCCTGACATTAGCTAACATAAGCCCTCTCTGGTAGAACTTCATTTCAACCCAGTCCTTCAAGATGCCCCCATCCCAGACCTTCAGAATGCTCTGTCTCTGCTGTATAGTTAAAAACCAGCTTTCTCCCCAGGTCCTCCCCTTCAATGCCCAGAATGTGGCTTTGCCATTTCACAACCTGACTCTCAAAAGTAGACAGATGATTTCCCCGGGAGCATTTTCAAACCATCAAACACAACAGAACAAACCTTAAACAAGGTGACAGATTTTTTTTTTCCTTGTGCACAAAGACACATAAGTTCAAGCACCTCTGACTTTTTGTCAACCCACCCTTTCAGAGAAAAGCAGGTCTGCTGACATGCTGACAAGAGCATTAGTGTTACAGTAGCAGGGGGAGAGAGAGAGCTTTCAAGTTCATTCAAAGAGCTAGAGCTGAAATTGAAATTTTCAGGAGCACAAGTAATTGGGAGAAACTAGATGCTCAGACAGCTCTGCTGTTTGACTTGGAACTTGTGCAAAATGTCTATGCTTAGAGCTCCTTGCCAGAGCACAACTCAAGGCAGAGAAGGAAAAACCTGAATTTTCTCTTTGGATGGCGTCCCTGCCATTCCTATGGATTTCCATGAGCTTCCAGTGCACAGCCTAACAGCAGGCATTAGTGTCTAACGAGGCTTAGAAGATATTCTCCTCTTTATTGTGTGTTTCAGCCCACAGTTAAGTTGTCCCTGGTCCTCAATTGCTTTACAAGCTGAGCTCCTTGTGAGTTCCAAGGAGGCACCACAGGGACAAGAATAAAAAGGAGAGTGGAAGAGGGAAGCCCCATTCAGAGCATTTCTGATACTACAGTTTAATATTAGACTTCTGTGTAAATGTTTTTGTCCAAAGAAAAGATTCTGATGCTTAATAAAAGTTTAAAAAATCACTGGAATAGATGATCTCTAAGATCTATTCAATGAAGAAAAAGAAATCTGTGTTTCTATAGGTAAGATTCATCTAAATGCTTCCAGACTGCTAGACTGCTAGACATGGCTTATAAATCATTTTCAGAATTCTGGTTTATTCTTAGAAGAATTTATCAGCTTTATTTAGCATTTTTTAAAGTATCCTAAAATGCTCAAGCAAGGCACATGAAAGTGCACTTACTGGAAATGAATGAAGAAAAGGCTTAGAAAGAGACAGTCTAAAATAAAAATCCTGTTTTCTTTCCAAAAGACATACCACCAGAAGAGACTGTCAGTTCCTCTAATTAGCTGGGTGACACACTGAGCAACTTACTAAATGTTTCTGAGCTGTTGGTACATTTATAAGTGGGAGCAATAATGCTCTCTCTTCATAAGCTTGTTAGAAAGATCAGTTGAGAGCATAGAGTATGTGAAAATGGTTTATAGATCACAAACTATCAATTAATATAAGCCACTATTATAAAATCTATTGAGTTAATAGATGAGTTATAAATTGTTAGTCTAAACTTAAAGATATGCATCAAATACTAAGCCAGCAGTTTTCATGATTCTTTAGTACTAACTACAATAATAATAATAATAATAATAAACATCCTTAACTAGAAAAAAAAAGAAGAGGAGAAGAAGGAAGAAATGACCAAAAAAAAACAAGGAAGGAGACAATTACACATAAATGATTCAAAACACATTGTGGATGAGCAGTCTTCCTCATCAGATTCCTTCTGCCAAAGAGACACGGACACTAGTTCCCGTTTTCAAAGACTGAAGACGCTGAAATCAGTTCTGTCCCCTGGCGTTTCCTGATAGACCACGTAATTCCACGCATCAGGGGCCAGGATTGATTAAGGAAGGCTTATCCCACAGCTGAGGGAACTCGGTGGTTTGTAAATGATTCACATGCCGATGAGGTTCACGCAAATCTGAGGTGCAGGACACGCACCAGCAAACAGCAGTGACCTCTTCCGAAGCTGCTCAGTTTATAAATGGGTTGACTCACTCACACGATGTTTTGCTTTTGTATGAGTCCCTCCTGCTATAATTGTAACTTGGCAGATGGGGCAGTAATTGACCCAGATATTTATTTTTAATATAATTTAGGGGGGAAAAGAAGAAATTTTATTCTAAGGCTCTACACATTGTCAGTCATTATGAAGTAATTAAGACCCAATATATCACATAAAATTCCTAGGGAAGCCAACCTCCTATAAGGTTATTTTCTCATATTACATGATGGCTCTACAACACGTGATTTGAAAATATCAGTGTAGGCACATCCATCAATTGCTTTTGCAACTACATTTTAAGAACTGCTTGCTATTACAAATTTCTCTTAATCTCCCTTCTAAATCTTTGAGAATATAATTCTGAAACAATGAAAGGATAACTATTTCTAGTGTTGGATGGTTATAAGGGATGTTTTTATTATTGTTTCTTTCCATATAATTTATTTCCTATTTAAATTACCTATGTGAATATTAAGAATCTCTGGTGGCACAGTGGTTAAGCTCTTGGCTGCTAACCAAAAGGTCTGCTATTTGAACCCACCAGCCGAGAGGTTCTCAAGAAAGATGTGGCAGTCTGTTCCTGTAAAGATTTACAGCCTTAGAAACTATGGGGACAGTTCTATTGGGTCTTATAGGGTCACTATGAGTTGGAATTAATGGCAGTGGGTTTTAGTATTATAATTTTATTATTGTTGTTATTCTTGTTGTTTGCCGTTGAGTCGGCCCCGACTCATAGCAACCCCTCCTTGGCTTTCCGAGGCAGTATCACTACGGAAGTAGGATTGCCCAACCTTCCTTCCGAGGAGTGGCTGGTGGGTTTGAACGGCTAGCCTTCTGGTGAGCAGTCAAGTGCCTTAGGCACTATGCCACCAGAGCTCCTATTATTAGATATCCTGAAATAATGCACATTTAACTACTTAAAGTATGTCAGCCTTTTGACCTTTGAGCACTACAATTTTTCTCAACAGTGATTTAAACTGTTCAAGGAGAGAGGTAAACTGACTGGCTAAACAAGCTGTAAGATGTTGAAATATCAAGGTTATATCAAGATTACACAGAATATACAAAATATTCTTCATAGACTACACAGACTGTCACAATGTATTCAGAGCCTTAAATGACAAAGAACAGACACTGACACAATCAGAGCCTGTGGGTGAAAGACCTGACAAAGAAAGCAAGGCACTAAACAGCTCTTTTTATAAAGACATCTGTCCTGTGGCACCTTATGTTTTGGTGCTTGGCAGCCTTCAACTCTCTGAAGCCATAGAAAATATATACAAACTATACAAAGTACATTACAGAGGTAATGTCTAATGATGGATTTAAATATTTTCACCAACTTGAAATATCTCTAGCAATGCATTGTTGTTGTTGTTGTTATATGCCGTCGAGTTGGCCCCGACTCATAGCGACCCCTCCTTGGGTTTCCGAGGCAGTATCACTACGGAAGTAGGATTGCCCAACCTTCCTTCCGAGGAGTGGCTGGTGGGTTTGAACCGCCAGCCTTCTGGTTAGCAGTCAAGTGCTTTAGCCACTATGCTACCAGAGCAATGCATAGCAGTATTTATTTCACTCCAACTTTTGGAACTGTAACCACTCTTTAGCATAGTAGTTCCATGCTTAGTTGAATGAGAACTGTGGTGTGATAGATTGCTTTTATATCACCTTTCTCGCCATGGTCTTGTAACTCCTACCAAATGATTGGGTGAGACTATGCAAATATGGTGCTTGTGGCCTACCAAGGGGATTGGACAGCTTGTTAATAATGCAAATAAAGTGCATGGCATCCTCATGGGAGTAGGACCATGCAAATAAGGTGTACAGAACCCTAACAAAGGGATTGGCCAGTTTTGCTGTCCCATGAGGCTTAAAATGAGCCATGCCAAAGGTGGAAAGAAGGAACTTACTTACCATCAAGAAAGAACAGTTGGGAGTGGAGCATGTCCTTTGGACCCAGAGTCTCTATGCTGAGAACCTTCTAGACCCAGGAGACAGAGAGCTGTAACATGAGACAGTGAACAGCAGAAGAGAAATGAAAGCAGCAGAACCAGGAGATTAGCATGAGACAGTGCAGTGGGCTTCGTGGCCCACGGAGCAAGGCAGCTACAGTGAGGGGTGCTGACAGATGAGTGAGAGAGCTGAGCACCTTTGGGCAGGAGGCTTGCTGGTGGAGTCAGATGTTTCCAGGCACTTGGTAGAGCTAGACTTGTTGATCCACAGAGCAAGAGAGCAGATCATCTGGCAGGAGGGTTCTTGATAGAGGCACTTGGCAGGGCTGAGCTCACTAAGCCATGGAGCCTTTGGGCAAGAGGCTTGATGGCAAAGTGGGGTACCTGCAGGCACTTACTGATGGAGCTAAAGAGCTTTGTGATACTACCCTGAGCAGGGCAGAGGCTGAGGGGACACAGGCTGAGAGGCCAAAGGCCAGAGAGAAGTCCGCCTGTGGGCACTGATGAAAAGAAACTGTCTTAACCAAAGAACTGTATCCTGAGTGATTTCTGATCCTAAATTGTAACCTACTACTTTTCCTAATAAGTCCCATAATCGTGAGTAATGTCTATAAGTTCTGTGTGGCCATAGCAACGAATCATCAAACCCAGCAGAGAAATCGAGAATGCTGTGAGAAGGACAAGTCGAGAATGCTGTGAGAAGGACAACACCAAAAAAAAAAAAAAAAAGAAAAGCCTACAGTTACCAGAAGAAAAGAAATAATAAAAAAAAAAAAAAAAGACAGAGGAGATATGTCTGACCTCCGCCTCACAGGAGTAAGTCTTGGGCTTATTCCTATGAGTCTCTTGATTCTCTCCTCCACCTTGTGAAGTCAGAGGAGGAGGCCTGACGCCACCACACCACACCACACCACATTATTTTGTCAAGATGCTGCAGAAGAGCCCCCATTATAGTTGCTCTATTTTTAGAATCCATGAGTAAAGGACATATGTGATGACAAAAAGCTGCTCTAAATTTGGTAACACCTTTCAGTGAATATATGTTTTACTTTTCACAATGTCATTTCCCTTACATATTGAAAACAGAAGTAAATGTGACCTGGATTATTAAACTATGATCTGCAGGCCATGCTTGGTGAACAAGTCAATTTGCAGACTGTTTGCCCTAACTCTGAAAGTGCTGGGGACCCACAGCCCAGGCAGGAACCAGATCTGCAGAAGCTTTGAAAGCAATAATAAGAGAAAGCAAGGAAACTACTCTTTTGTTTAATGATTCTCCTTCTCATTTCTACACGCTGGGCAAATAGGAAATGCTGTAGCATAGTGGCTAAGGCACTTGACTGCTAACCAGAAGGCTGGCGGTTCAAACCCACCAGCCACTCCTTGGAAGGAAGATGGGGCAATCTACTTCCGTAGTGATACTGCCTTGGAAACCCAAGGAGGGGTCGCTATGAGTCAGGTCTGACTCGAGGGCACATAACAACAACAAAGCATCCTTAACAAGAGAGGCTCCTCTGGTTCTCTTTATTGCCCCAACCTCAGCTCTGCTCCTGGCTGTAGCAATGTAGCAGACAGCACTTAAAACATCTAATAAACACAAGAACTATCTAATAGTAAACAACTAAAAACATATATATATATATATATATATATATAGCCTAACTGAAATGATAACCATGAAATAGCTGATAAAAATACTGAACGCTTAAAATCTTAATATTTCAAATTCAAAAGTCTCCTCCTTTTTGAATTCATGATCCCCACCCTCACTTAAAAGAGCATAATGAAAACAAGGCTTTAACTTCATTTTAGAATTCTAGCAACATCATGATCTGGGAAGACAAATTTTCAACCCTTCCACTTGAATCTATTTCTGAAATCACTTAATCTCTAGGCCTCAGCTTCTTTATCTGACAATGAAAAGCATCTCAGTGATTTTCAAACTTTTAAAAGAACTTTCAGAAATGAAATATTAGTCAGAAACACAATATATAATACAGCTAAAAGCTGTGAATAGGTTCTCTAAACAGCTTGAATTTTCAAATTTAGATAAAACACTTTATTATTTTGGGGGCTTTTGAAGCAACTTCCTAGAGCCCTAAAGTCCTATATAGTTGCTTAGTGTGAAAGCCACTGAACTAGAAGTTGGTTATAGACCTGGAAGGGACTTATCTATTAGTAAACAATTTAAAAAGAAAAAAATCCAGCCTAACTGAAATGCTAACCATGAAATAGTTGACAAAAATATCAATCTCTTGAAATGTTAACATTTCAAAGATTGGATCATGGATTCAAAGTAGAGGTGGCTTTTGAGTTGGAAATGTTAAGATGTCATGACCTTCCCTTGACCTATGCCCCATGACTCCTGATATCAGCCCTTCAGAGAAGTGTCCCTTGTCAAAAAGTCAAGCTTGTTTTTTCTGGTGACTGAAATTTAAGAAAAACAAACCCAGCATTTTTCCCATTACCTTTTGTTTTTTTCCCCCCATTCAGGTATCCATTCAACTAATAGGTCATGAATAGGCATGTGGACGGGGCAGTTGAAGAGACCAATCTTGAGTGGAGAACCTGTATTTTGTCCTAGGGGGTTATACCTGTGATTTACAGGACCCCTGAATTTGAAGCTTACTTTTTCCTCATTGGTTTGAGAAACAGAAGGATTTCCATGATGCCTGCTACATGTTCAAGGTCCAATTTTATGTCTAAAATAAGAGGAACAAAAAGCAATCAAATTGCTTATAACAAGAATGGAAGACTAGGATTCTTACATTTTCAGTGATATGTCAATAATTTAGTAATTTACTTGACTGACATTTAAATGAGTACAATAAGACTGACTATGTACTAAAATGGTATTTAATGTAGTCTGAAAGGAATTTAGAAAGTTTTTTTTTTCATTGCTTGATAAAATCTTCTAATTACAGAACTCATCACTACTTTGAAGAAAAATGGGATCATTAATCTCATGTAAGATACATAGACATGTACATCCACCCAAACACTTCAGAAATGAAGTCAAACTAAAAAAGTATACCAAGTTGCTTTATGTTCAATGCTTAGTTATCGCTCTCAAGCATCAAAAAATAACTACATGGATTTGGGGAAAGGGGATGTATATGACCTATTATTAACACAGAACAGGAAGACAAGAAAATAGGTTTCTATTGTAGTGGTAGGTAAATATACTATGGACTGACGCCCAATTCTTTGCCAAACTATACTCCACAACCCATCACTTTTACCTTTAATGTGTCCAAGAGGTAGCTAGAGTGATAGAAAGCATATGTCTTAGATTTTCTGGAACACTTCTGATTGGAAATAATTTTATTTTGAAATAAAAATCTTGCTACAACTCTTTTGGCTTCATAAAGTACACATGACTCCTATTTTTGTTGTTGTTAGGTGCTGTAAAATCAGCTTTAACTCATGGTGACCCTGTGTGACACAACAGAACGGCTCCACAGGGTTTCCTCCAAGTGAGGAAACTGAGATTCAGGAAGTGAAATGGCTTGGGCATCAACACCACCAGAAGGTGACATGAGGATTTCCACTCTCTATAATTCCCAAGCTCAGGCTCCTGCTTGGGGCCTCTGTCTAACATTTTGCCTGAAAATCCAACCGTGTTCTATTGGTAAGGAAAATATCTGGGCCTCAGATTGTGGTGATTGTGTAAATCTCACTTATGAGAAAAATATGTTCAGTTCTTTTCATGCTTCTGGTTTTGATGCCACTTGGCTGTGCAGATTTCTAAAAGCTTTTGAATAGACTAATAAACATGGAATTGTTCTGAACATCTGTAAGCAAAATACAAAAAGATATTACCCAGTGAATGAACATCCTGGGTTTTCTTGCCAGAATTGGGGTATTTGTGTATTAGGCTAATGCACTCAAATTAACCCAGAATGCTTATCCATTGCAGAATGTCTTTTCATATTTTCATCTGTACAGTCGTTATTATAAAATGTAAGAATAATTCTCTATCAGGGTATTCAGGAATCTGAATGGCTCAATTACTTCTAAAATCAATGTAGTAAAGCAACAGCATGCCAGTTAGTCAGTTGGTTTGCATAACAACTGTTCGGAAAAAAAGAAAGAGAGAGAGAGAGAGAGAGAAAGTGTGTGTGTGTCTAAACAGGAAGCCAGGGTCAGCCCTATTCTTTAAAACAAATATGAAAGATCAAGCTTTCATTTGACTACAGAAAAAAGAACTCTGGAAGACAGTAACTAGTACTATTCCATTTCACATCATAAACAACTTTACCCTCGTACCCAGTACAATGTCTTACATGTGGTACATTCCCAATAAATGGTGTATTTAATTTATTTAAAAAAGCCTACATGAAATTTAGACTCCTCACAGCTATTCCATTCCAGATTCCCACAGGTTCTCTAGTATCAGGAATACACCAAGCTTTTAAGGAACACCAAATGAATGAATGAATCTTTGGAAATCATTTTAAGAACAGAATGGTGGCCACTAAGACTTAAATTACTTCTCAGCATGTCCCTTAGACACAAGTCAGAAACCCAACAGAGACAGTGGCCAAATAGAGGTCTTCAGGCTGTGAGAGATGTTACCCTGTGTCCAAGCTAAGATAGTTCCTGGTGCATGAAGCTAGTGGTGAGTGGCTCTCAGATTGAGTCAGGATTAAATCTGAAACATTTGTCGGATGAAAGTTTCTCAGTGATGGATTCAGTGTTAATTGATGTATCCAAGGAAGAGAAGCTTCCTAGATCACTTTTATAACAGGTTCATATAAAATTATGAGCACATGTAAAGGATGAGGAGTCTCCAGAGAAATGCAAGAGGCATGATGGCCTTGGGGAAATCATGGCAATGTAGTTTCTGGCTCTCAGCTTTGCAAGGCCAAAAAAATCCATTTTTATCATGTAATTCCACCCAAAGTTAATCTAATTTAGAAAGAATAACCCATGCAGATTGAACTCATAGTAGAATGAGATGTACATCCCAGAATAGCATTTTATTGATTTTAAGATGAGACTCAGAACCATCTGGCTGACTAACCTGGTCTCATGGCATTTTCTGTCTTAAATAATCTCCATAGGAAGGCAAAAGATTACAAGTTTCTACAGTGTGAATCAAGAAAAGAGAAGTTAGTTATACAAGTTAAAAGTTTAAGGGTATCAGGCTCTGTGAGTCTGCCCAGCAAAACAGACCTTACAGAGCACACAGTAGCATGGCAGCAAGACATCCCCTTTTCTAGGATGCCATAGCACCCTGTTGAGGTCCTATTTTTTTCTTTTATCAAGGCATTCTATCAGGTTACTCCATAGTACTATACACCCAGAAGCCATTTTCTCTAAGTAACTATCTATCACTGCTCTGTTTCATTAGAAGTTTATTTTATACTTTGATTCCCAATGAGAAACTTTATTCCACATCTTATGGGACTGTTATCCCCTTGCATCTTCTACATACCCCAGGCTCAAGTCCTACCACAGGCACTCACCCAGTAGTGCAACAGACCCATTAGCGAGCCAGTTAGTGGATGTTCTGCTTGTATGCCAGAGTCAGCTCCAATCATGTTTAAGTGCTGGGGTTACCTCCACTCATGGCTGTTACTAGACACCATAGATCTTTTCTACATGCCTGAACACAATTCCAGTTAAGGCTTCAGAATCAATGGTCCATAAATATCTACACAAAAATACCCATACTGACATTAATATGTATAGTCTCTGAACACAAACTTGCTTTTACACACATATCTATACCCATTCACCCACTCAACACCTGATGAGGTTCTGTATACCCATGCAAGGGTTGTTATTATTTGTTATGTACCATCGAGTTGGACCCAACTCATAATGACCCCTCCTTCAGTTTCTGAGGCAGTATCACTACAGAAGTAGATTGCCCCATCTTCCTTCCGAGGAGTAGCTGGTGGGTTTGAACCACCAGCCTTCTGGTTAGCAGTCAAGTGCCTTAGGCACTATGCTACCAGTATACACAAATATTAGCCTTGGTTCTGTGGTTTGTAATCAAACGCTTATAGAAACTCTGATATTTATCATCAGGTAATAGGTTGGGACCTGTGGTAGTTAAGTTTGTGTGTCAACTTGGCTAGGCCTGGTTGAGTGGCTGGGCAGCTGGATCTAGTATTCCCCATGATGAGACTGGTAATCAACTCCATAGTGGAATCTACTGTGAGCAGCTGAGTAGACGCCTTTGGGTATGTGGTCTGCTTCCCATATATAAGGAATAGCTTTGGGGATAGTCTGTAGCTTGAGATGCTTGAGCCCTGCGTGTGGCCAAGTCATTGGTCAGCAGCCTGCCATGCTCTGCCAATCCTGGGACTTTCAATGGACTTGAATTAATGGCCTGCCTTGTGGTTTGGTAACATCAGGACTGTGCCTTTTTACTTGTCAACCTTAGACTTGTCAGTCTCAGGAGCCAGCAGCTGTCTGAGTGAAGAAAAGCCTCCAGCTCCAGTGGGCCAGGAGCAGGAGGCAGAGCTGAAGCCCAAGGTCGAAGGGCTTTAATCCAGCCCCTAGAGTCAGGCACTCTGAACTCAGACTTAATGCCTCCAAACTGTAAGAGAATAAACTCCTGTGTGTTAAGGCCATCCCATTTGTGGTAGATATTCCTGTCAGAATGGCACTAGGTAACCAGAACAGGACCTCAACAAAATGGATAGGTTCAGTGGCTGCAACAATGGGCTCGGATATAGCAAGGATTGAGAGGTTGGTGCAGGACCAGGGAGTATTTCATTCTGTTGTACATAGGGTTGCTATAAGTTGGAGCTGAATCAACAGCACCTAACAACAACAATAACAATAGGTTGGGAAGGAACTCTGGTGGCACAATGGTTGAGCATTCAGCTGCTAACCGAAAGGTTGGTGATTCAAGCCCACCTAGCAACTCCATGGGAGAAGGACCAAGCAATCTGCTCCTATAAAGATTACAGCCTAAAAAACCCTGTAGAGCAGTTCTACTCTGTGACATGAGTCAAAAATCATCTCAAAGGTACCTAATAACAATAACAAGTTAAGGGAAGAAGTAGTAAGGCTAGCCCTATGGATTTTGATTACCCCTCCTGAGTGTCTGCCTTGTCATTCTGGTACCTGCCCACAAAAAATCAAATGGTGCCTTAGGCTTAAGAGTACTGCTCTGTGAGAGACGGAATGTGGCACACAACCCAGGTCCTTATGCTTCCTTTCTTAACAAAGAAATAAGTTGGTACTTATTTCTTTATAAAACACTCCTAGGCTGTGATCAAAGTTTTACAAACTTAATTACAAAATATTTCAAAATTAATTAAATACTAAACTACAGACTGATATTTCTCTCACACTGAATCTCAGAAATTATTACTCATATTAGGAGAACCTTGGTTTCTCTTTCTTTCAAGTGAGACCCGCCCCCTGTCCCTACCAAGGCTAACTTGTCCAGCAAGGCTTTGAGTACCAAAGGCTTCCAAGGGGAAGCCCAACAGTATAACCTGCTTTCCTGCTCCCCCAGCTCCTCCTCAGTCAAAAATCTTTAATTAGTTGGTTACCATAATTACTCTAGCTAGGGACTGTATTTGTTCTCCTTTCCTGCTATTCCCAAGGATCTGAAGTCTCTACAACTTCTGTGCCAGAGGGACCTTTCTATCATAGCTTCTCTCTGCCTTTTTGTTTTTCTTTTTCATGATCAGAACAGGAAAAAAAAAAAAAAAACACCCTGGGGAAAGAAATCATCTCTCCTTCTCTGTCTGGGTAAGACCCTATAACTATCTTTGTCCAATCAGGAGCAGGTTTCCATGACAACCATGCTTCCCAATGCAACCAACTGCTAACTTAGCAGGTAGTGTTCATATCAAATACAGGGTTCTTTACCAGCTTCTGTGGTTTCTGTCCTTCACCATTGCTATAGGCCTCTAACACACCAGCTGTTAGCAAGAACTGTATCTTAAAAGGGTCTTGTTATTTTTAGTTCTAAACATTAGAAAGACAAAAAAAAATGCTTAGTATTTTCCTTATAGTAATAATTAAGAAGCATGAATACAGGCATGCATCAGAGATATTATTGCAGGTTCAGTTCCAGACCACTGCAATAAAGCCAAAATTGCAATAAAGCAAATCACATGAAATTTTTGGTTTCCCAGTGCAAATAAAAGTTATGTTTATACTATACTGTAGTCTATTAAAGAAGCTCTGGTGACACTGTGGTTAAAGCATGGACTGCTAACCGAAAGTTAAGCAGTTTGAACCCACTAGCCGCTCTGCAGGAGAAAGATGAGGCAGTCTGCTTCTGTAAAGATTTATAGCCTTGGAATCCCTACAGGGCAGTGCTACTCTATCCTATAGGGTCAGTATAAGTCAGAATCAACTCAATGGCAGTGGGTTTGGTTCTGGTGGGTCATCTATTAAGTGTGCAACAGCATTAGGAAAATAGTTTGAAATATTGTAAGAATTACCAAAATGTGACACAAACATGAAATGAGTACATGCTATTGAAAAAATGCTGCTGATAGATTTGCTTGATACAGGGTTGCCACAAAACTTCAGTTTGCAAAAACACAATATCCAGAAAGCTCAATAAAATAAGGTATGTCTGTATATACAAAAGGACAGATATGAAAGAAAATTTGTGATTTGGATGGATGTGTAAAAAGATGAGTGGAAAAGAGCTGGCACATGATGACAGGTGATTTAGCATAACAATCAAGGGCATAAACTTTGTGCTGAGTGGAAATAAGGTTACAATTTCTGCTCTGTGTGAGCTTGGGTAAATTATTTATCCTCTCTGAGCCTCAATACTCACTCTGTAAAATATAGAAACCATGATAACTCATGGGGATTGTTAGATCAAATGGAAAAATTCAAGGACACAAAAACTGCTTATTGGAGTATCTAGCACATAGTAGGAGTTCAACAAATAGCAAATAAATACATTGTTATTGTTAAGGAAAGGAGCCCTGGTAGTATGTGGGTAAGCACTTGGCTAAGGAGCTCTGGTGGCATAGTGCATAACGCATTTGGCTGCTAACCAGATGGTTGATGGTTCAGACCCAGCAGCTGCTCCATGGGGAGAAGATGAGGTGATCTACTTCTGTAAAGATTCACAGCCTTGGAAACCCAATAGGGTCACTATGAGTCAGAATCAACTCAATGACAGTGGGTTTGGTTTACTACCTGAAAGGTCAGCAGTTCAAACCCACCAGGTGCTCCAAAGGATAAAGGACCTGGCAATCTGCTCCTGTGATTTCAGCTTTGGAAACTCTATGGGGCAGTTCTCTCATAGGGTCATTATAAGTCAGAATCAACTTGGCAGTAGAAAACAACAACATTGTTAAGGAAAAGAGTTGAACTAAAAATAGTCTGGGCAAACAAGTTGCAGAGCAATGAATTGCTTAATATCGTCGTTCTAGCCATTGTCCTCCATTTTGTGATATATTGTAAACCCTAGTCTCTATGGCTGTAACAATGGGTTCAGGTATAGCAAGGATTGTGAGGCGGTGCAGGACCTGGCAGTGTTTCGTTCTGTTGTACATAGGGCCACTGTGTCCAGCTGTTAACCAAAAGGCTGGTGGTTTGGGCACACCCAGGACCCAAAAGTACACAGGAGCTCTGGTGGCATAGTGCACAAGGCATTTGACTGCTAACCAGAAGTCTAGCAGTTTAAACCCACCAGCCAGCCACTCCTTGGAAGGGAGACTAGACAATCTACTTCCATAGAGATACTGCCTCAGAAACCCAAGGAGGGGTTTCCGACTCAACAGAAGTGAGTTTATGAGTCAGAGCTGACTCAACAATACCTAACAATAAAATGGGAGCTCTGGTGGTATAGTGCATAAGGCATTTGACTGCTAACCAGAAGGTTGGCAGTTCAAACCCACCAGCCACACCTCGGAAGGAAGGTTGGGCGATCTACTTCCTTAATGATACCTTGTCAGAAACCCAATGAGTCGTTACGAGTTGGAAGGCAGTGTGTTCATTAACAACAAAATGGCTGTTTAGGGTGGGATGTATCTTTAGTCCCACCTTGCTGGAGGGTATGACTCAAGTCACCACCCTTAGCTTTCTTGAGAGTATATATGTGAATGTTCTGGGAAAGTGCTCTCTTCCTTTGGTTCTGCATTTGGTTCATCATGTTTTCAGGCCTGGACTTAAGACAGCAGTTATCCATCTGACCCACCGATTTGGTTTCCCTAGCCAGATCTACCCACAGACATGGGACTTGCCAGCCTGCCAGCCCCCACCACCACAATGTGAAGTGTTTCCTCAGAAGTCTGTAAGTTGTATGAGATGTTACAGTGAAATATGGAACCCTAAGACAGGAGAGAGGGTGCTGAGGGGAGGAGGAAGAGGAGGAGTTGATGTCAGAGATGATGGAGTAGCACAGCAGTTGGGAAAGTTGGACATTTGAGACATCTTTAACCTCTACCTCATAGGGACCAGCTTTTTGCTGATACTTCTAAAAGAAATTATTCAAGCATAAGTAATCACAATATTGTAATTGATTATTAGTATTTTGCTAGTAGAGAATAATAGTATAAGCAGTAGATACCTGAAGAGTTTCTTAGCAACCCTTTTCTCTTAGGCTATTAAGTCATGTCTGGAATTCTAGGAAGGGGTTGATTCATTTCTATTCCTGAGACTTGAGAGGAAACACCTGGGCAATCTCCAGGGTTTATCTGAACCTCTCTATTTATAGAGATATAATGCATAAACATTGGCTTCATTTTGAAACAGAACAACAAAAAAGGATTAAACAGTAAGGTATTTGCTTGATATTCAACATTCTCAACACCAATCAGAATATTTCAGTTCTTCTTTAGAGGCAAGAAAAACAACATACATATTTTTATGATATTTTCATTGTTGCACAGCTCAAATTTCATTTCAAAATTAGAATTCATATTGTAGCAATCAAATCAACATGCTTATTATTCAATAAATTACCATCTTCCAATTTCTCCCCCATCTTCACTACAGTGCCTCAGAGAGCTGAGAGGGTCCTCCAAAAAAAAAAAAAAAAAAAA
>NW_006921640.1:4000066-4004303 GCF_000298275.1 Orycteropus afer afer
TTATTTCTAAAAAATAAAATTGTTTAAATAATCTTTAAATATCATTTATGTCAATATGATGCATTATATACCTAGATCAACCCTCCATATTAACTCTTAATTTTGATGGGGTTAATAAATTTTAAGACAGTGAATGAAATATTCTTTTTTTAAGAGGTTCACATTTAGAAATATTTAAAAATATTTCTTTAGGGGAAAAAAAAAATTGCCACCTGAGCTGTTAGGAAAGTAAAGGAAATCCCTGAGGTCCAAATTTTTTTAAAAAATCCAGAGAGGTAATCTGGTATTAGGGCTAGAATTTGCCATGAAGGAATATGCATATTCCTAGTAGCCTACAGCAGAGGTCAGGAATTTTTTTCTCTAAAGGACTTGCTGTTATGTGCTGTCGAGTTGGACCCAACTCATAGTGACCCCTCCATGGGTTTCTGAGGCAGTATCACTATGGAAGTAGATTGCTCAACCTTCCTTCCGAGGAGTGGCTGGTGGGTTTGAACCACCAGCTTTCTGGTTAGCAGTCAAATGCCTTAGGCACTATGCCACCAGAGCTCCTAATAGTATATATTTTAGGGTTTGAAGACCATGTAGTCTCTGTCACAACCACTCAATTCTGCCACTGTAGCATGATAGTAGCCACAGATAATACACAAACACATCAACATGGCTACGTCTCCATAAAACTTTATTTACAAAATACAGGCAGCAGGCTGGATTTGGCCTGCAGGCTGTAGTTTGCCAATCCCTATATTATAGCATGGTTTTTAATGTTTTTCCCTCTTAAAAAAAAAAAAAAAAAAAACATGTCTGGTATATAACAAATGTCCCATGTGATAGATTGTTGAAATCTCATTAAGAAAAAAAAAAAGTTGAGTCAATTTCAACTCAGCAACCCTAGAGGACAGAATAAAACTGTCCCATAGGATCTCCAAAGTTGTAAATCTTTATAGAAGCAGATTGTCACATCTTTCTCCAGTGAGCAGCTGATGGCTTCAAACCTATGACATTTTGGTTAGCAGCTGAGCATTTAACCACTGCACCACCAGGACTCCTTTTGATTGTTGAAATAATGGTCTCCAATTCCTTCATATCTCCCTGTATCCATGCCATTGAGGACCCGTGGGCTAAACCATGTGACTTGCTTTGTCCAATGGAACAGTAGTAAATATGACACAGTCTTAGAAATTGCTAGCAGAATGGGGCTTGTCCTCTCTTGATGCTCCTAGGATCTCTGCAGCCACCACCATGTGAATTAGCCCTGGCATAGTGGCTAAGGCACTTGACTGCTAACCAGAAGGCTGGTGGTTCAAACCCACCAGGCACTCCTTGGAAGGAAGGTTGGGCAATCCTACTTCCCTTGGAAACCCAAGGAAGGGTCGCTATGAGTCAGGGCTGACTCCACGGCACATAACACCAACAAACCTGCTGAAGATATTATTAGTCCCAGTCATTCCCATGACCCCAGACAATAGCTACCACCAACCAGCAGCTAATACCAATTGCCAAACAAATGAGTGAAGCCATCCTACATCAACCAGCCCCCAGGCAACATAGCAGTTGACTGTAACCAGTTGTGAGAGCAAGTGAGACCAACTGCCAAGCTGGGCTCTGCCTAAATTGTTGACCCACAGAAACATAAACTAATAAACGATTAAAAGTTTTCGAGAGATTGTCTAAAGCAAAAAGCTAAATGGCACATTCTATAGAAAGTTTATTATTTTCTAAAAATATAAAGTGAGAAATCAACAACTATAGAAATGGGAACAAGAAGACTGAAAAAACACATAAAATTATATTTCCATTTTCAGGACCCTGTCACCCACCAATAGGGACAAGCCCTCACTTGTTCCTTCTAATAGTCTAACAAAGAAAATTCTTCCTACCTGAACAGACTTCTTGATAAGTAGGATTGGAAGTATAGCCTCCTGCATAACCAACTTGAGTTGAATACACTCCTTTCAGAATCCAGAATTTCCTTTCAGCTCCCCAAAAACAGCCCATTCCTAAGAGGAAAATAAGACACTGATTAATCCATTCTCAAAAACAAGGTGGTCAGTGCACATTTGAATACCTGTTACACTAGTACAGAAGTGGTTCCTGTCATTTGAGAATCAATAATGACTAAAATTTATCTTTTAAAGAAGAGATTTTTTAACATTTAAAAATAATTTTATTTAAGGTGGTTTGCACAAAATATCTCTTTGCTTTAGATGCACAAAAACTTAGAAAGCCTCAAATTTCGATGGAGTTAGAAAACGTACACACTTTCAAAATAACACAACAAAATGATTACTCAGTATTTTTATAAATGATTGGCACACTTGATAGTAACTTGTATTACTTGTAGACATTAACATAATGATTAGCTTCCTGGTCATGCTTTTTAAAAAATATTTTAAACAAAGAAGAGCAGCACTAAATTACTGTTTTTAATTGGAAAAATTCAAAAATCAACACAGATTGATGTAGTGTTTCCAATGAACAATTTCACATCCGTGTTGCTGTTTGGTTTATAAAGTTTTTTAATACAACCTTAGGTGACAAATCAATGCTGACCAGAAAAGTTATTTTTCTGAGTTCTATTACTGAATAGAATGAAAGAGAGAGAGAATGGGAAATGGAGAGGAGGTGAAAACGACAACAAACAAATAAAAAAACTAACAAAAATAGTATACCATTCAACTAGTAAATATTGTGTTTATACCACTAGCTATTGCATTCCTTTGAATATCTAATGATATTCATCACAATGAATGCACATACTTACAGATACCAAAAATGTTGCATTCCATTTCAGGATGTTCTTAGATCTTTGGAGGTCTATCCTAGGTTTCCAAATAAAGAACCTCCAATTTCTACCACAGGTTTCAAAACTGTCCAGTAATACTGGTATTCTGTGACTAATTTCCAGATATAACGAAAATTAACTGCCTCACTCATGTTTTATATGCTTTAATTATTTATTAATAAATAAAATCTTAGGTAGACTAGTAGTTGGTAAATTAATATAAGCCTCTTCCTCCTACAATCACTAGATTTGCTAGGTTTAACAAAAGAACTGAAAGAAAAATTATGTAGTTTACTAAAATTCTTGATACTTGTTAATTTACTACTTCAAAAATTCCAAGCAACAAAAATAACCAAAACAGCAATGTGCATAAAATTATACATTGTAAAAGTATTCTGTGTGCTAAAATGTGAGAGGAAATCTAACCAAAAATAGATGAACAGTTAAAAAATGATAGAGATGCGTGATGAGATTTAATGCAGTAAAAATAATGACTTGTGATACTGGTACAAAATGAAAATATGTATATGGTAGTATCATATTACACATGTTATATATCATAACATGAAAATTATAACCAGGACTATGTTATAGTGGTAATGTAGAAAATTTTTTTCAGTTTTCAAATATTTCTGTAAGAGTCAAATTACCTTAAAAAAAAAAAAAAAAAAAAAAAAAAAGCCCTGGTGTTGCAAACAGTTAAGCACTCAGCTACTAATTGAAAGTTTGGCTTTTCAAATTCACCCATCCACTCAGGGAGAGAAAGACCTGGTGATCTACTTCAAATAAAGATTATAGCCAAGAAAACCCTGTTGTTCAGTTCCACTCAGTTATATGGAGTCACTATGAATTGGAATTGACTCAACAGTGTGCAACAAAAACAACAATTTAAGTCAGACAGGGAGAAGGTATAGCAGAGGAGGTGTTTCTATGATAGAAATAATAAACTTTCACCTTGTTGGAAGAAGAGAGTAGAAAAGCAGTAGTTGTAGAGACCTAGAAGCTAGGTAAGCAAAGAAGACTAGAAACGGAATTTAAATTCCATCTTTAAAATGAGAATTGGTGTGATGAGATGATTGAGAATGTGAGATGTGGCTGGGGAGGGTGAAACTTAATAAACTAGAATGGATACATAAGAAGAGAAGAAACACCACTATTTTACCAAACATGGCCTTCAAATTACATTTCTGAAATTATAAAACACTGACTACATTTTTAAATGGCCAGTTATTCTGGCACATTCATATGACAAATCATGAGCACGCTGAGATGATGGGCTAAAGTTAGTGTAACCTCTAAAACAGATGCTGTAGAGTGTTCTTGCAAAACAGCTGGAAAAAAAAAAAAAAAAACTTCCTTAAAAGTGCAATGAACAATAGCTAATTTAAAAGAAAGTTTGTACTAAACTAATCACAAATATTTTCATGGTGAATGGCTTATTTAGCCTTTATGACA
>NW_006921640.1:4004403-4007905 GCF_000298275.1 Orycteropus afer afer
ATATATATATATATTTAAAAGGGGAGCTCTGGTAGCATAGTGGCTAAGACACTTGCCTGCTATGAGTCGGGTTTGACTCAACAGCACATAACAACAACAACAACAATATTTAAAAGGAAAGCAAAAAATTCAAAGAAATAACATAAACATCATTTTAGTTATACACTACTAGATACCAATGTTCCTATTTATAAATGAATTATTAACTAATAGTAAATATAAACAAGTATTTTTTGAGTATCTATAAATATTAAGTGTTCTCAAGTCTCTGGAACAATGACTCACTATTAATTTTACTTCATTGCCCTCCCTGGGATAAGAGAATGATGACAGAGAATTTCTAGAGATAAAGAGGTAAAAAGTGATCAGAGTAGCCTTACTGAGCTTGAAAGTTCACAAAGGCATCCAGGAGGGTGCAGTGTGCCAAGTTGAAGGTATGTCAGCCCTGGAAGTGAGAAGTCTGGGGGATTTGCTAAATAAAACAGTTCTTTATTGCACAATCACTAGCAGTGATAGTACCAAAAAAGTACTGTAACCCTTCAATATTGTAAGCACAAAATACATGACAGGTTATTTTAGAAGCCGGTCTACCCTGACATTTTCTTACAGTTCTACTCAGATGGCTCCAGCTTCTAAAACTTAAAATGATCTTGACCAAACCAAGCAAAACATTTGCTGCAAGCAGAGATAGTTAATCCCCTTTTGATTTTTAACCAAAAGACGAACAAACAAAACCCATTGCCATCTACTCGATTCCAACTCCTACCAACGCTACAAGACAGAGTAGAACTGCCCCACAGGGTTTCCAAGGCTGTAAATCTTTGTGGACGCAGACTGCCTTTTCCACATCTTTCTCCCTAGCAGCTGGTGGGTTCACACTGCCATCTTTTTGGTTAGCAGTCAAGAACTTTAACTACTGCATCACCAGGTTTCCTTGATTTTTAACAGGGGTCAAGGAAAGAGTCCTACTGTAGGGAGGATGACCAGACTCCAGCTGTGCAAAGGCTTCTAGGGGCCACCTGTGGCTCAAACCATGTGCTAGGGATCTGGCGTATAATCACTGTCAAAAGTTCTAGAGAGTTATTTGACTTAGGGTGAGGGTTTTTGCAAGAATAACACCTCCCCATTGGAGCAATCAGATATTTTATCTAATGGTGTAGCCTAAGCATTCTACTATTTGGTTTTAAGTGTGGTGTGTGCGTGCACGTGCGTGTCTGTGTGTGTGTGTGTGTGTGTGGATGGCTGTTTAAACTAAGAAAATAATTTATGGCAGGAGTTTCCAGAACTTTCAATAAGTCCAGTAATCAACATGAATGCATACTATAAAGTACTATTTACTTTAAATAAGAGCCCTGGTGATGCAGCAGTTAAGTGCTCAGCTGCTAACCAAAAGATCAGAGGTTTCTCCATGGGAGAAAGACAGGGCAGTCTGCTCCAGTAAAGATTACAGCCTTGGTAACCCAATAGGGCAGTTCTACTCTGTCCTATACGGTCACTATGAGTCAGAAGCAACTCAATGGCAAGGGTTTACTTTAACTATTTTATATCTTTAACCTTTCCTTATAAAATAAAACACAGATACAATAAAATCACACAAAAAAAGAATGTACCCCTTAATTCATCATTATCAGCCAAACACTTGTAACCCACCACCCAGATAAAGAAATGGAACTATGCAATGCACCCCAGAAGTCCCTCCATGAGTCATACCCTACTCACAAGCTCCTCCTCCTCCTCCCGAAGTAACCACTATCTGACTTTTATTTTATTTGGGTTTCTTTATATTTTGTCACCCAAGTGTCCATTTATGACATTGTAATTTAGTCTTGATCAGTTTTTTAAAATTTATGTCTTGAAGTTCTTTAAACCTACAGGTTCCCTTCCCATTCTTTTCCTTTTATCTGTTGACAAACAAGGTCTATTTCTGAAGTTTACCAAGGTCAAGATCTTACTTAGGAGCTCTGGTGGCGTAGTGCCTAAGGCACTTGACTGCTAACCAGAAGGCTGGTGGTTCAAAGCACTCCTCAGAAGGAAGATTGGGCAATCTACTTCCATAGAGATACCACTCTGGAAACCCAAGGAGAGGTCGCTATGAGTTGGATTCGACTTCATGATGGTGAATTTGGTTTGGTTTTGGTGGATCTTACTTAACTGAATTCTCATCATGCATTTAAACTTGCTCCTCTGTCCTCAGCATTGCTTGCAAGTTGGCAACTGTATCTAGAGGATTGATCAGACCAGATTCGCCTTTCTGGCAAAACTATAGGTGGTACAATGTTCTTTGGTTTTTTTCAATCAGGAAGTGCATAACGTCTAGTGGTCTCTCTCTTTGTGGTATTAGCATACGTTGATGCTCAATGCTTAGATGTATTAATTCCTTGGGAGGCAAAAATGGTGATTTTCTAATTCTATAAATTCTTTGTTTTTGTTTAAGAAGTATTTCTTCTAAGCTGCATATTACAAGATTTCATTTTTAGCTAATTTGATAATCTCTACCTTTTTTAGCTTTTTATTTGATTTGAGTGAAGTTTTACAGAGAAAATCATTTTTCCATTCAACAAATCATACACACTTTTTCACACTGTGGATTGCAATGCCCACAATGTAACATCATTCATCCCACTTCTCTGTATTTCCCATTTCCATTCTTTCTTCTTTCCTATCCCTTGCTGCCTTCTGAACTTTGTCATTGGGAAAATGTTGCCCTTCTGATCTCAAATACTTGATTATTTTAAGGAGTGTTACCTCAGTGTTATTGTTCACTTATGGACTTTTTTTGACTGAAAGTTGAGCCATGGGGGTGCATTCAATTCCAGGCTTGAAGGTTGACAAGGGCCACAGTCTCTGGAGTTCCACCCATCTCTATCTGATCAATGAGCCTGGTCTTTTCCTATGATTTTGAGTTTTGTTCCACATATTTCTCCCTCTCTATCCAGGATTTCCTAATGTAATTACTTTTCACAGTGGTCAGTAGTGTGAGCCAGGCACCATGTAGTTGTTCTACTCTCAAGGTCATGGACACTGAGTCCTTTGAACTAATTATTTCCATAGGTTTTTTTATTTTCCCCACTCTTCTTTACTCTAGATGGGCAGACACTAATAGTTACACCTTAAATGCCACTCACAGCTTTTGAGACCCCAGCCACTACTTTAAAAGTAGGATGTATAACATTGTCTTTGTGGAAAAGGTTGTGCCAATTGACCTTGATGTCCCCCGAGACTATGGTCCTGAGCCCCCAGGTCCAGCAACTCATTCATTCAAGGTGTTTGGTTATGACCAAGAAACTTTCATAAATTTGCCCCCTGTATACAATACTATGTTGTTGTTGTGGTTGTTAAGTGCCGTCGAGTTGTTTCCAACTCATAGCGACCCCATGCACAGCAGAACAAAACACTGCCCGATCCCATGCCAGCCCCACAATCCCTGCTATACTTGAGCCCATCATCGCAGCCACTGTGTCAATCCATCTCATTGAAGGCCTCCCCCTCTTTCGTCGACCCT
>NW_006921640.1:4013280-4016167 GCF_000298275.1 Orycteropus afer afer
TAAATTTTGGTCAATGACATGAGACAAAGTATATGTGAACTGCTGTATGAAAAGTGAATTTACTCTGTAAATCTTCACCCAAATCCTAAAAAAAAAAAGTTGGTGGTTTGAACTGACCAGCTGCTACATGGAAGAAAGATGAGGCAGTCTGCTTCCATAAAGATTTACAGCCTTGGAAACCCAATAGCGGTTGCTATGAGTCACAATTGATGGCAATGAGTTTAGTTTGGCTTTGGTTTTCTTCTTCACCCAAGTTAATATGTATCTGTACTGTAGTTAGTGATTTATCGTTTCTTCCCCACCCACCCCTGCAACCATAAAAAAATGCTTCTTTCCATGCAAAAACCTTTTCCTGACTTTTTACAGGAGTGATCTCATACGATATTTGTCCTTTTGTATTTGCCTAAGTTTAATCAGCATAATGTCCTCTAGATTCATCTGTGTTATGAGGTGTTTCACATATTCATCATTATTCTTTAACATTGCATAGTATCCCACTGTGTGTATTTAGCATAATTTCTTTATCCATTCATCCACTGATGGACATTTAGGGTGTTGCCATCTTTTGGCTATTGTTAATAATGCTGCAATGAACAAGGGTGTTAATATATCTGTTCATGTCATGGCTCTTATTTCTCTTGGACATATACCTAATAGTGGGACAGAGGATTATATGGTATTTCTCTTCCCAACTTTTAAGGAATCACCATACTGTTTTCCATCATAGTTGTACCATTTTACAATACCAACAGCAGTATTTGAGGATTCCAATTACTCCACACCTCATCAGCATTTGTTGTTTTCTGCTTTTTTGAACTTTGCTATTAAGGCTGGGGTGAGAAGATATTTCATTGGTGTTTTGATTTGCATCTCTCTAATGGCTAAGGCCACCATTTATCTGTCAGTTTGTCGTACTGTGGTAGCTTGCAAGTAGACAGGTTTCAGTGGAGCTTCCAGACTAAGACAATTCAGAAGAAGGAAGGGATCATCCACTTCTCAAAGAATTGGCCAGTGAAAACCTTATGATTAGCAGTGAAACACTACCTGATATATTAGAGGAAAAGAATGAATATCCCTGAAACACTGTCCAGTACAGTGCTGGAAGATGAGCCCCTCAAGTCAGAAGGCACTCAAAATACAACTGGAAAAGAGCTGTCTCCTCAGAGTAGAGCTGACCTTAATGATGAGGATGGAGTAAAGCTTTTGGGACCTTCATTTGCTGATGTGGCATGAATCAAAATGAGAAGAAACAGTTGCAAACATCTATCAACAATCAGAACACTGAATGAAGTTGTCAAAAATGAAATGGAACATGTAAAGATTGACATCCTAGGCATTAATAAGCTGAAAGGACTGGTTTTGGCCCTTTTGAATCAGACAACCATATGAACTGCTATGCCAGGAATGACAAATTGAAGAGGATGGCATGGCATTCATCATCATAAAGAATGTTTCAAGATCTATCCTGAAGTACAATGCTATGAGTGATAGGATAATATCAATATGCTTACAAGGAAACCAGTTAATACTACTATTATTCAAATTCATGTACCAACCACCAAAGCGAAAGATGAGGAAATTGAATATTTTTACCAATTTCAGCAGTCTGAAATGGACCAAATGTGCAGTTAAGATGTGTTGATTATCACTGGTGATTGGAATGGAAAAGTTGGAAATGAAAAAGAATCACTAGTAGTTGGAAAATATGGCCTTAGTGATAGAAATAACACTGGAGATTTAATAGTAGAATTTTGTAAGGCCAACAACTTATTCATTGCAAATACCTTTTTTCAACAATATAAATGAGGGCTATTCATATGGATTTCATTAGATGGAATACACAGGAATCAGATCGACTACATCTGTGGAAAGAGGCAATGAAGAAGCTCAATATCTTCAGCCAAAACAAGACCAGGAGCTTACTGTGGAACTGACCATCAACTGCTCATAGGCAAGTTCAAGTTGAAGCTGAAGACAATTCAAAGAAGTCCACAAGAGCCAAAATATGATCTTGAATTTAGAGACCATCTAGAGAATAGATTTGATGCATTGAACACTAATGACTGAAAGCCAGAGGAATCATGGGAGGATATCAAGAACATCATTCATGAAGAAAGCAAAAGGTCACTGAAAAGACAAGAAAGGAAGAAAAGACCATGATGGATGTCAGAAAAGACTCTGAAACTTGCCCTTAAATGAAGAGTAGCTAAAGCAAATGGAAGAAATGACAAGATTAAAGAACTGCACAGAAGATTTCAAAGAGCAGTTTGAGAAAACAAAGTCAATTATTATAATGAAATATACAAAGACCTGAAGTTAGAAAACCAAAAGGGAAGAACACGCTTTGCATTTCTCAAGCTGAAAGAACTGAAGAAAAATTCAAGCCTTGAGTTGCAATACTGAAAGATTCTATGAACAAAATTATTGAATGATGCAGGAAAACATCAAAAGAAGATGGAAGGAATAAAAACTCACTGTACCAAGAAGAAGTGGTTGATGTTCATCCATTTCAGGAGGTGGCATATGATCAAGAACCAATGGTAATGAAGGAAGAATTCAAAGCTGCACTGAAGGAATTGGTGAGAACAAGGCCCCAGGAAGTGACAAAATACCCACTGAGATGTTTCAACAAAAGCAGGCTGCACTGGAGATATATACTCATATATGCCAAGAAATTTGGAAGACAGCTACCCAGCCATCTCGCTGGAAGATATCCATATTTGTACCTATTCCAAAGAAAGGTGATCCTACAGAATGTGGATATTATCGAACAATATCTTTAATATCACATTCAGTAAAATCTTACTGAAGATAACTAAAAAATGGTTGCAGCAGTATATTGACAGAGAACTTCCAGAAATGCAAGCTGGATTCAGAAGAGGATGTG
>NW_006921640.1:4017392-4030817 GCF_000298275.1 Orycteropus afer afer
TCAATAGCCTCATATGCATGTGAAAGGTGGACAATGAATAAAGAAGACAGTTGATGCTTTTGACTTGTGGTGTTGCCGAGGAATACTGAAAGAGCCAATGACTGCCCAAAAAACTAACAAATCTGTCCTGGAAGAAGTGCAGCCGGAATGCCCATTGGAAGCGAGAATGGTCAGACGTCATCTCACCTACTTTGGTCACGTTTCAGAAGAGACCGTTTCCTCGAGAAGGATGTCATGCTTGGTAAAGTGCAGAGTCAGCAAAAAATGGGAAGGTCCTCAACAAGGTGGATTGACAGAGTAGCTGCAATGATGGGCTCAGGTATACAAGGATTGTGAGGCTGACACAGGACTGGGCAGTGTTTCATTCTGTTGTACACAGGGTCACTACAAGTGGAAGCCAACTCAACAGCACCTAACACAACTACAACATATGCATGTTAAAGCTGGAAAATGAGTAAGGAAGACCAAAGAAGAGCTGATTTCTTTGAATTGTGGAGTTGTCAAACTATGCTGAAAATACCATGGACTGCCAGAATGGACAAATATGTCCTGGAGGAGGTGCAGCCAGAGTGGTCCTTGGAAGTAAGAATGGCCAGACTTTGTCTCACCTAATTTGGTTGTGTTGTCAGAAGAGGCCCTTCCTTGGAAATGGATATCATGCTTGGTAAAGTAGAGGTTCAGTGAAAAAGGTGGAAAGCCTCAACGAGATGGACTTGCATAGTGGCTGCAATGACAAGCTCAAGCATAGCAAGGATTGTGAAGATGGTGTAGGACCATGCAGTGTTTCTCTCTGTTGCAACATAGGGTTGCTATGAGTCACAGATGACTTGACGGCACCAAACAACAATAACAATTTTGTCCTCATTTTTTCTTTGATGACCTTTATAGGCTTAGGTTTTACATTTAGGCCTTTATCCATCTTGAGTTCATTTTTGTATATGTTGAGAGATATGGATCTTGTTTCATTTTTCTGAAAATGGATATCCAGTTTTATAGCATCATTTGCTAAAGAGATTATCTCTTCCCCATTTAATAGGATTCGGTCCTTTGTCAAAGATCAGCTGCTCATAGGGGATGGATTTATTCCTGGGTTCTCAATTCTGTTTCATTGTTCTGTGTATATCTCGTTGCGCAAGTACTAGGTTGTATTGACCACAGTGGCTCTATAGTTGGTTTTGTGCTTAGGATGTGGGAGGCCTCCTACTTTGTTCTTCTTCTTTACTGTTGTTGTTGTTGTTGTTATTTGCCATCGAGTCAGCCCCGACTCATAGCATACCCCTCCTTGGGTTTCCGAGGCAGTATCACTATGGAAGTAGGAATGCCCAACTTTCCTTCCGAGGAGTGGCTGGTGGGTTTTAACCACCAGCCTTTTGGTTAGCAGTCAAGTGCCTTAGGCACTATGCTACCAGAGCTCCTTCTTCTTTACTAGTATTTTGCTAATCCAGGGTCTCTTTCCTTTCCATATAAAGTGGGTGATTGGATTCTGCATCTCTTTAAATGGTGATGGAATCTAGATCAGGACTGCATTATATCTGTAGATCACTTTAGGTAATATTGATATTTTCACTATGTTAAGTTTTCCTAACCATAAGTATGACAGACTCTTCCACTTACATAGGTTTCTTTTGGTTTCTTGTAGTAGTGTTTTGTAGTTTTTTTCATATATATATATATATATTTTATCTCTGCTTACATTTATTCCTAAGTATTTCATCTTTTCAGTAACTATTGTAAATGGTACTGTTCTGATTTCCTTTTCAGAGTTCTGTTAGTGTAAAGGAATCTGACTGATTTTTGTTCGTTGGTCTTATACTCAGCCAGTTTCTTGAGTCTTTCAATTATTTCCAGTAATTTTCTTGCTGAATCTTTGGGATTTTTTATGTACAGAATCGTATCATCTGAAAATAGAGATAGTTATTGTGTTAGACTGGGTTCTCTTGAGAAACAAAAACCAGCAAAGCTTAGAGAGA
Organism: Orycteropus afer afer; assembly: GCF_000298275.1. Lineage (NCBI taxonomy): Eukaryota > Metazoa > Chordata > Mammalia > Tubulidentata > Orycteropodidae > Orycteropus > Orycteropus afer. The sequence continues at coordinate 4,019,363 of NW_006921640.1, forward strand.
GAGAGAGAGAGAGAGAGAGAGAAAATTATCTTAGGAAAATGGCTCACACACGTATAGAAGGCAGCAAGTCCAAAGTTCCTGGATCAAACATCAAGCTGGAGGTTTTCCTGGCTCCTGCAACTGCAGGGGCCAAGGAGCTCAGGGCTGGCAGGCAGTACACCAGCTGTTGACTCCAACGAATGACGAATCCAAGATCTCTAGACTGCATGGTGAACTGCTCACTCACAGACAGTTGTAGGGCACACAACATAATCCCGATCCACAGAAGAATATCTCCCTTCCCAGGATGTCCCTGGATATCCCTAGAAAAACTACCCTTCAACAGATTGGCCACTCAGAACACAGTCATCCGATCCCATCATGGGAACAACCACACAGAACTGGGGTCCAGCCAGGTTGACATACAGCTCCAACTATCAAAGTTATACTTCTTCTTTACCAATTTGGATACCTTTTATTTCCCTTTCTTGCCTTACTGCTCTGGTTACAACTTCCGATATGATATGATACGATATGATACTGAACAGGAGTGGTGATAAAGGACATCCTTGTCTTGTACCTATTCACAAGGAGAATTCTTTCAGTCTCTCTCCACTAAGATCAATGATGATCATCAGTTTTGTATATATACCTTTAATTATGTTGAGGAGTTTCCCTTCTATTCCTATTTTGTTGTGCATTTTTATCAGGGTAGGTGTTGGATTTTATCAAATGTCTTTTCTGCATCAATTGATGTGATTATGTGGTTCTTTTCCTTTGTTTTATTTATATAGCGGATTACGTTGGTTATTTTTCAACGTTGAATCATTCTTGCATATTTAGTATGTATCTGACTGGTCATGATATATTATTTTTGATATGTTGTTGGATTCTACTGGCTTGTATTTCTTGAGAATTTTGCCTCTCTGTTCATAAGCGATATTTGTCTACAATTTTCTCTTTTAGTGATGGCCTTTGTCTGGCTTTGGTATCAGGGTTATGCTTGCTTCATAGAATGAATTCAGGAGTATTCCTTTCTTTTCTGTATTCTAGAATAGTTTGAGTGGACTTGCTTTCAGCTCTTTTCTGAATGTTTAGTAGAACTTGCCAGTGAAACAATTTAAGCTAGGATGTTTTTTGTTGGGAGGGTTTTGTTTGTTTTGTTTTCAATGACTGCTCAATTTTTTAGCACGGATCTGTTCAAATTTTCTACCTCTGTTTGAGTTAATTTAGTTAGGTAGTATGTCTCTAGAATGTTTTCAATTTTTTCTAGGTTTTCAAATTTGTTGGAGTACAATTTTTCATAGTATTCTGTTATTATCCTTTTTGTGTCAATTGGTTCTGTTGTGACATTGCCCATTTATTTTCTTTTTCATGTTATTTGCATCTTCTCCTTCTTTTCTTTTGTTAGATTTGCCAGTGGTTCCTCAATTTTATTAATCCTTTGAAACAACCACCTTTTAGTCTTGATTCTTTCTATTGTTTTTCTGTATTCTGTTTCATTTATTTCTACTCAAATCTTTTATTTTCTTTCTTCCTGTGACTGTAGGCTTTTTTGCTGTTCTTCTTCTAATTGTTGGAGATGTTAAGGTGTTGAGTTTTGCTCTTTCTTCTTTTTTGATGTGTGTATTTATTGATATAAATTACCCTCTGAGCACTGTTTTTGCTGTGTCCCAAAGGTTTCAGTATGTTTTCATTCTCATTTGATTCAAGGAAATGTTTTATTTCTTCTCTAACCCAGTAGTTTTTAAGTCATTTTCCATGCATTTTATTTTTTTTCCCTTGATCTTCCTATTGTTGATTTCTAATTTTATAGCATAGTGATTTGAGAAGTTGCTTTATGGTATTTCTATGTTTTTAATTTTATTGAGGCTTGCTTTGTGTCTTGACATATGGTCTATTGTAGAGAATACTCCATGTGTGCTGGAAAAGAACACGTGTTATGCTGTTGTTGGGTAGAGTGTATATCTATGAGATCAAATTGGTTGTTTTATTTAGTTCTTCTGTGACTTTGTTGAGTTTCTTTCAAGTTGTTCTGCCCTTCAGTAAATTAGTGTATTAAAGTCTCCAACTATTATTGTAGAGTTGGCTATTTTCCTTGTCAATTCTGTTAAAGTTTGATTTATCTATTTGGGGGTTCTTTCGTTGGGTGTATAGATCATTATTATGGTTATGTTCTCTTGTTCAATTTATCCTTCAATCATTCTATGATGTCCTTCCTGTTTTTGTTTGTTTGTTTTACTGGTTTTCACCTTAAAGTCTATTTTATCAGAAATATTACCACTCCTGCCCTTTTTAAATTGACCTTTGCTTGATATACTTTTTTCCATTCCTTGATTTTTAGCCTATTTTGTCTTTGTGTCTAAGTTGTAGACGCCATATTGATGGGTCATGTTCTCTTATTCCATCCTGCTATTCTCTCTCTCTTCACTGATATATTCAATCCATTTACATTCTGTGTAATTATCAATAGGTATGGAGTTATTGTTATCATTTTTCTGCTGTTGTTGTGTGTGGTGCTACTAATTTCTTTGTTCCATATATTTTTCTGTGCTGTGTTCATTTTTTTTTATAGATTTTCTTATTTATTTAATTGCTGTCCATTTAGTATTTACTAAATCTTTTTGCTTTTTTTATATATTGATGAGATGGTTTATTAATTTTCTTTACATTTACCCTGTAATTTATTATTTTCTCTCTAATTTTAAAACAATCCATTCTATCTTGAAATCATCTTGATCTCTTTTCCATTTGCAAGTTCTGTAACTATACCATAGATTCCTTCTTTTTTCTTTGTAGCTATCCTCATTTTCCAATTGACATCTCTGGTTCCCTGTTTTCAGTCTTGTAGATTTGCTTTACTTTGGATAATTCCGTATCTGAGTTGGTTTCTGGGTGATGTTGTCATTTTGCTAATCTCAGGTTCTTGTTGTCATGTCTGTTAATCTCTGCCATTGTTGGTTATCTGTCCCAAGAAATCTCATTAGTATTTCTTGTAAGGTTGGTCTGTTTTTTACAAATTCCCCTAACTTCTGTTTATCTGGAAATGTCCTAATTTCACTGTCATATTTTGGGGGAAATTTTGCTGGGTTTATAATTCTTAGTTGGCAATTTTTTTTCTCTTCTTTCAGAGTTTTATATATGTCATCCTATGGCTTCTTACCTGCAGAGTTTCTCCCAATAAATCAGAGCTTAGTCTTATTGGTTCTCCTTTACAGATAATTTTTCAGTTTTCCTCAGCTGTTTTCAGGATTCTTTATTTGTCTTTGATTTGGACATCTTGATTATGATATGTCTTGCTGATTTTCTTTTGGGGTCTATCCTATTTGAGGTTTCTTGAGCTTCTTGAATGCAAATCTTGTCATCTTTTATAAAATTAGGGAACTTTTTCTTTTTTTCAACAAATCTTTGGTAATTTTCTCTGTGCTTTTTTTGAGCTCTTCCTGTTCTGGAGTTAGAATCACATATAAGTTATTCCCCTTTATGGTGTCTCACAATAATTTTTGTGCTCTGTTTTTTTGTTTTTCATTTATTATTATTATTCTTTCAAAACATTAGTATTGAGAAATTTGCATTCAATCTCACTAATTCTGTCTTTCATTGATTCAATTCTGCTCCTTTGCCCTTTTAATGCATTATTTATTTCTGAAATCTGAATATTAATCTTCTGGATCTCTATTTGCTATTTCTGTATTGTTTCTAATTTTCCATTTATTTTATCTGCTTGTGCTTATGTTGTTTTCCTGAATTCTTCTCAAATTTTGTCTGTCTTTTCCTTGATCTTTCTCTCAATCTGTTGTCTTATCCTGGGTTCTCTAGAGAAGCAAAACCAATAAAGCTTATATATTCACACACAGAGAAAAATTTATCTCAAGGAAATGGTTCACACAGTTGTAAATGATGGCAAGTCCCAAGTTCATGGATCAAATGTTAAGCTGGAGGCTTTCCTGACTCAGGCAGCTACAGGGGTTAATGAACCCAAGATCAGCAGGCAATATAGCAGGCTGCTGGCTTCAGACACTGATGGATCCAAGATTGGCAGGTAAAATGGCAAATTGTTGGCTCATAGGCTGCAAAGGTAAGAATCCCAAGATTGCAGGCAATTTGGCAGGCCACTGGTTCAAGTCCAGGAACCATAGTTAATAATTAGTGAGATGCAGGATCCCAATCCAGCAGAAAGATAAAGACCCTTCCAAAACCTTATCCATACATACTGGAAGCAAGCTACACTCTGAAGGACACTCCTTTTCAATGAAATGACCACATAGCTTATCTCATCATGGAGGTAATAACATTCTATCAGATCTAAGCATGAGGGATAACTACATCATAACTGCTAAACCACTTAGAAACATGGCCTAGCTAAATTGACATACAACCTTAACTATCAAAGTACCTAAATATAATTATTTTGAAGTCCTTATCAGGTAGCGCCAATGTCATTTCTTCCTCAGGAAAGTTTTCTGGCTCTGTGTTTTGGTCACATATTTGACCCCCTCTGTCTTGTTTCTTGTGTGAACTGATGTTGTTGTCTTTGAGACACTGTGGTACTGTTGTGTTTGTATTTAATTGATAATTGCAGGTTGGTGTGTTTCACCCAGGTTTATATTTTTTGCTTTATTTTGTTTTGATATATCTGAGCAAGCAGGGCAGGCAGGAGTGCTACCCTATATACTAGTTTGAAAGCACTTAGGTGCTCAACACCTGCCTCCTGGGAGTGTGAAGGAGGATGGGAGTGTGTGTACAGTGCTCTGTTTGCTGTTCATGTAAAGTACTGAGCAATGGCTCAGCAGCCTACTATGCTCCACCAACCTTGGGACTTAAAATGGACTTAAGGTAATGGCCTGCCATGTGGTTTGGTAACATTGGGACTGTGCCTTTTTACTTGTCAATCTTGAGGCTTCCCACCTCAGCAGCCAGCAGCTGTCTGAGTGAAGAAACGCCTCTAGCCCCAGTGGGCCAGGAGTAGGAGGCAGAGCTGGACCCCAAGGTTGAGAGGCTTTCACCCAGCCCCTAGAGCCTGGCAATTTGAACTTGGACTTACAGCCTCCAAATTGTAAGACTAAACTCCTGTTTGTTAAGGCTATCCCATTTGTGGTATATTCTTGTCAGAGCAGCACTAGGTAACCAGAACATTGACTTTAAGACAAAAACCACCATATGAGACAAGGAAAGACATTATATAATAATTAAAGGATCAATTGAACATGAAGATATAACCATGATAAATATCTATGGACCCAATGAAAGAGCCGCAAAATACATAAATCAGACTTTAAAAGAGTTGAAAAGTCAAATAGATGACTCCACAGTCATAGTGGGAGACTTTAATACACCACTTTCTTTGAAAGATAGAACTGGAAAGAAACTCAACAAAGATGCAGAAGAACTAAACAATACAATCCAGCAACTTGACCTTATAGACATCTACAAAGCACTTCACCCAACAGCAGCATAATATACATTCTTTTCTGGTGCACATGGAACATTTTCCATGATAGACCATATGTTAGGCCATAAAGCAAACCTTCATAAATTGAAAATCATTGAAATACTGCAAAGCATCTTCTCAGATCATAATGCTAACAAATTAGAAATCAACAATAGGAAGATCAACAGGAAAAGAGTTTCAACATGGAAACAGAACAACACTCTCCTTGAGAAGGACTGAGTAAGAGAAGAAATAAAAATTGAAATTCAAAAATTACTTGCATCAAATGAGAATGAAAACACAACATACCAAAATCTTTGGGACACAGCAAAAGCGTGATGAGAGGCCAATCTATAGCAATAAATGCACACATCAAAAAAGAAGAAAGAGCCAAAATTAACACTTTAAACCAACATCTCCAACAATTAGAAAAAGAACAGCAAGAAAAGCCTACAGTCATAAGAAGAGAGGAAATAATAAAGATTCGAGCAGAAATCAATGAAACAGAAAATAGAAGGGCGATAGAAAAAAATAAAAAAGACCAGAAGTTGGTTTTTTGAAAAGATCAATAAAATTGACAAACCACTGGCAAATTTAACAAAGTACAAGAGGGATAGAATACAAATAATACAAATAAGAAACAAAATGGGTGACATCACAACAGAACCAACTGAAATAAAAAGGATAATATCAGGATATTATGAAGAACTATACTCCAACAAATTTGAAAATCTGGAAAAAATGGACAGATTTCTGGAAACACACAAGGTACCTAAACTAACACAAACTGATGTGGAAAAGTTGAACAGATCCATAAGAAAGAATAAATTAAACAGGTCATCAAAAACTTACCAAAAGAAAAAAAGTCCTGGCACAGACAGTTTCACCGGAGAATTCTACCAAACATTCAGAGAAGAACTGACATCATTCCTACTCAAACTATTCCAACACATAGAAAAACATAGAATCCTTCCTAACTCATTTCATGAGGCAAGCATAACCTTGATACTAAAACCAGGCAAAGACATCACTCAAAAGAAAAACAGACCAATATCCCTCATGAATATACATGCAAAAATCTTCAACAAAATCCAAGCCAATCGACTCCAACAACATATCAAGAAAATCATTCATTATGACCAAGTGGGGTTCATATCATGTATGCAAGTATGGTTCAATATTAGAAAAACAATCAAAGGAGAAGAACCACATGATCATATCAATTGATGCAGAAAAGGCATTTAATAAAATCCAACACCCATTACTGATCAAAACTCTCAGCAAAATAGGAATAGAAGGGACATTCCTCAACATAATAAAGGGCATCTATGCAAACCAAAACCAACAGACAACATTATACTCAATGGAGAGAGACTGAAACCATTCCTCTTGTGAACAGGAACCAGACAAGGATTCTGTCTATCACCACTTCTATTCAACATTGTACTGGAAGTTCTAGCCAGGGCCATGAGGCAAGAAAGGAAAATCAAAGGCATCCAAACTGGTAAGGAAGTAGTCAAACTATCCTTATTTGCTGATGATATGATCCTATACCTACAAAACCCAAGACTCAGTCAAAAATCTACTGGAACTAATTGAGTGATTTAGCATCGTGGCAGGAAACAAGATCAACATCCAAAAATCAGTTGGATTCCTCTACACCAGCAAAGAGATTGCTGAAAAGGAAATAAGGAAATCATTAGCATTTACAATGTTGTTGTTGTTGTTGTTGTTATGTGCCATCAAGTCAGCCCTGACTCATAGCGACCCCTCCTTGGGTTTCCAAAGCCGTCACTACAGAAGTAGGATTGCACAACCTTCCTTCCAAGGAGTGGCTAGTGGGTTTGAACCACCAACCTTCTGGTTAGCAGTCAAATGCCTTGGGCACCATGCTACCAGAGCTACTAAAAAATAAAATACTCAGGAATAAATCTTACCAGGGACACAAAAGACCTGTACAAAGAAAACTATTAAAAAAACTACTTCAAGAAACCATAAGACCTACATAAATTGAAGAAGATACCATGCTGTGGATAGGAAGATTGAACATTGTGAAAATGTCAATTCTACCCAAAGCAGTCTATACATTCAATGCAATCCCAATCCAGATCCCATTAACATTTTTTAAGGATATGGAAAAACCAATCACTAACTTTATATGGAAAGAAAGAGAACTTGGATAAGCAAAGCACTGTCGAAGAACAAAGTAGGAGGTTTTACATTGCCAGATCTCAAAACCTACTATACAGCCACAGTAGTCAAAACAGCTGGTATTGGTATAATGACAGACATATAGAAAAATGGAATAAAATTGAGAACCCAGAAATAGATCCATTGACCTATGGTCAGCTGATCTTTGGCAAAGGCCCAAAATCTATTAAATGGGGAAGAGAACGTTTGTTTAATAAATGGTGCTGGCAAAAGTGGATATCCATTTGCAGAAAATTTAAACAAGATCTGTACCTCACACCACACACAAAAACAAACTCCAGATGGATCAAAGACTTAAATGTGAAACCCAGAATTATAGAGTTCCTCAAGGAAAAACTAGAGAATAATTTAGGGGCCCCCATATATGGCATAAATAGACTACCAAGCACAACACAAAATGCACAAACAGCAGAAGAGAAACTAGATAAACGGTACCTTCTAAAAATTATATTTTTATGTATTTCCTTAGACTTCTCCAAAAGAGTCAAAAGAGAACCTACAGATTAGGATAAAAATATTTGGCAATGAAACATCTGACAAGGAACTTATCTCTAGAATTTATAGAAAGTCCAGCACTTCAATAACAAAAACACAAACAATCCAATTAAAAAATGGGCAGAAGACATGAATAGATACTTCACCAAGGAGGATATTCCAGTGGCTAACAATCATATGAAGAAATGTTCACGATCATTAGCTATTAGAGAGATGCAAATCAAAACAACAATGAGATACCATCTTGTTCCAGCACTAGTAGAGAAGTTCAACAAGTCAGAAAATAACAAATGCTGGTGAGGATATGGAGAGATTGGAACTCTCGTACACTGCTGGTGGGAATGTAAAATGGTACAACCACTGTGGAAAGCAGTATGGCTATTCCTTCAAAAGTTGGAATTAGAAATACCATTTGACCCAGCCATTCCATTCCTAGTTATATATCCTAAGTAAGTGAGAGCCATGTCAAGAACAGACATATGCACACCCATGTTCATTGCAGCACTATTTACAATAACCAAAAGATGGAAACAACCTAGGTGTCCATCAACTGAGTAATGGATAACCAAACTATGGCACATACATGCAATGGAATACTGTGCAACCCTAAAGAATAATGTAGAATCTGTAAAACACTGCATAATGTGCATGAACTTGGAGGACATTATGCTGAGTGAAATAAGTCAATCACAGAAGGACAAATATTGTATTTATCTGTTATTGTAAAAGTCAAGGAAAGGTTTATCTATGACAGGAAAGTTTCTTTGTTGGTTACCGGGGGGGGGGGGAGGGGAGGGATCACTGTTAGATAGGTAGAGACAAGTATTGATTTGGGTGAAGAGCAGGGCAATGTACCAAATGTGAGTGATCAACATGGTAGCATTGAGGAAGAGGAAGACACAGAGAGGTACATGGGAGGTACAGATAACAAAGATGAACCCTTTTGCACATACAGTACAGCATTGTCTGTGAAGGCAAACATGGGTATATGGGTGGATAGATGGGTGGACAAGCTGAATTATTAGGTAGGTCTATGAAGCAGGGAATATACCCAAGACCATGTATAGGGTTTGCAGAGAATGGTTCTATAAGTGTATTTGTATGATCTGAATCCCCAAGTGTATAGTAGAGCTGACAAGGGACAAGATTGTAGTCACTTCTTGGTCACAGCCAGTTGCCCAGAGAGACTGAGTAGTTGAACCTGTGGGCTCGGGACCATAGTCACAGGGGACATCAAGCACAACTGGCATAACATACTACACAAAAATTGTTCCACATCCTACTTTGGTGAGAACCAACTAGGATCTTAAAAGCTCACAAGTGGCCATCTGGATGCAACGATGGGTCTCTCCTTGTCCAGACCATCTTCAAAGTACTGATGAAGCCTTGAAATTTACACCCAACTGAACTTTCATTCAGTAGTAAGAACAAAATATAAATATTTTCAGACATATGAAGATTAAGACATTTTACAACTCAGACACCTGCACAAAATGACCTTTTAAGAGATATACTTGCAAGAAGAAAAAGTAATCTAAAGAGAAAGCATGAGGTATAAGAAATAATTGTGAGTTTAAAAATGACTTATAAAATGTTGATCATTAAATCACCTGTCAAAAAATAACATCATTGCTGTATGGAAAGTGAATTTGCTCTATAAAATTTTATTGAAATAACAAATAAAAAAATCCTTGCATTGAGAAAAAAAAATCAAAACTAAAACATTTTACCTATTGCCATTGAGTTGATTCCAACTCATAGCAACTCCCATTGTGTTTCCAGGGTTGTAAACTTTTATGGAAGTAGATTCCCTCATCTACTTTTACAGAAGTAGATTGCCCATGGAGCAGCTGGTGGGTTTGAACTGCTGATCTTCTGGTTAGCAGCCAAATACTTTCTTCACTACACCACCAGAGCTCTTAAGAGCTCTTTCGTCTAGACTATAAAAGTAAGTTAGGGATTGTTCAGTGTGAGAGGCATTGATTTTTGGAAGATGATACAAATACGAAGTGACTTTAGACTTGTTTGTTGTTTTTGTTGTTGTTATGTGCCGTCGAGTCGACCCGACTCATAGTGACTCCTCCTTGGGTTTCTGAGGCAGTATCACTACAGAAGTAGATTGCCCCATCTTCCTTCCGAGGAGTGGCTGGTGGGTTTGAACCACCAGCCTTCTGTATAGCAGAGTGTTCATGTCTTTGTTCAGTTCTAGAAAATTCTCAGCTATTATCTCCCCAAATATTGCTCCTCCATTTTTGCCAGAATTCCATCAGGAACTCCTTTTTATGTCAATGAGAGCACCTCAATTTATCTTTCATGTATCTTAACTGTTGACAGATAGATGACAGATGGATGGATGGATGGATGGATAGATAGACAGAGAGATAGACAGATAGAGAAATAGATAGATTTTCCTATTTTCCCTATTCTGTTTGCATCAGAACTGTTCAATAAGTCCTTCATCTACTGACTTCATTCTAAAAATTCCATCCACAGAATTATTATAACAGTTTTTTAATTAGTTTTGTAATTAGTTTTGTAATTAGTACTTCTGTTTTATTTTTCCTGTTTTTGTCATATTTTCTTGTACTTTCTTCTTTTATCTGAGTATAAACACATATATTTAAAATGTTTTTCTGTTGGTTCCAAAAAATTAACTTCATGATTGAGTTTATATTTCAATTATTGGTATTTTTACCTTCTTCACTGTCATTAGATTATGTCACATACTTTGATATTTGGATTATGAAGTCTCCTTTTTAGTAGTTGCACACAGAAGGATGTATCAACTTGGGCAAAAAGAAATGAGAAGCACTTTCAAGTTGCTCATGTATGAAGGCATTCATTGCTCAAAGGGTTAGTTGCTGCAGCAGTGGTTAAAACAAAAGACAGATGAATGGTAAACAATCTGTAGTTGAGCATAAGATGTTTATTTTACAGAATATATCTGAATTGTTCCTTAGAGAATATTCTATCTCATGGTGACATTTATGTCAGTAATCTGTAGACCTGTCTTTGGAAGTCACGGGTTCAATGGATCTACCTGTCATTCCTTCCCCCAAGAACTTCTGCAAGTTGCAAACATTCTGTAAAAATAAAGTTTTTAAATGAAAAAAAAAAAAAGATTCAAGCTTACATTATAATTTTAGCACCTAAAATATTTCTAGAATATATTCAAATTTCAATTGTGTGATTGTATGAGATTTATAATGTTGGGACTAACATTAAAAATCATTACTTGGGAGTTCTGGCAAGATGGTGGACTAGGCAGAAGGACTGCACAGACCCTCTTCAACAAAGAAAAGGGAAACCAATTAACACAGACACAGAAGATAATCTTGG
>NW_006921640.1:4034297-4055987 GCF_000298275.1 Orycteropus afer afer
TGTGAGTTAAACATTTACCTCAAGTAGACACACGCCCTGGAGAGAACAATCATGGGAGAAGGAAGGGCTGCTTATGCACAGGGACACAGCTCAGGGTGCAGGAGAGTATGGAGGGATGGTCACTGGGAAGAGGTAACTATGGGGAGGAAGTGGGAGGGGAGCTGTTGCACTGTAAACTGTAGTCAATAACATGAGACAAAGTATATGTGAACTGCTGTATGAAAAGTGAATTCGCTCTGTAAATCTTCACCCAAATCACAATAAATAAAATAAAATATATAAAAAAAATCATTATTTGATAAGAGCTTTCCAAAAATCCTGATAGATTTTTTTTTATTTAGAATTACTTCTAGATACCTGCATTTCTATTCAAGCTTCTATCTGTCATTTCTAATGAATTTCTGTGTTTATAGGATTTTTTATATTTGTGGGAATTATTTTTACTTTCCCTGAAAATTTATGATAGTTGAAGTCTTGAGAAAAAAGTTAAAAGTAGTTTCAAATTTTCATAAAAGCCTGTTTTAAAACACATTAACACTGCAGTTCTGACCTGACTAATAAAGACCTGTTATTATCAAAATGCTGTTTTTCTCAAATAATTGAGATCTTCTACAGTCTGCCTAAGTATCCTTAAGCCTTCACTGCACCTAACTAGTAACCTGCTAACTAGTATAGCTCATTCTCTGCTAACTAGTACACCCATTCTCTGCTAACTAGTACATGCCATTCTCTGATAACTAGTACATGACATTCTCTGCTACCTAGCATACCCTATTGTCTGCTAACTAGCATATGCATTCTCTGCTAACTAGCACATCCTGTTCTCTGATTTTGCCTGTTAGGGGTGTCTCTGAATAACAAACATTCAGACAACAGATGGGGTAGGAAGAGCGGTCTGTCCTGTCAGTGGAAACCAACAGAGAGGCCGGGCTTTCATTAGAGCATGTGCAATCACCACATGTTCCTTAACATTTTATCCAAATGCTGTCTCTCTTATTGTTCTTCTACTCACTTTGAGACTTCACAAGGACGACAGCCATGTTCACAATAATTTACAGTGCTACCTCCACTACTAATACCCTAGAAAGTTAAACTGGATAACAAGAATGACACAGCTATCCCACTTCTGAGCCTATACTTTTCCCCAAACTCCTCAAGAATTTTCTGACAGTTGGAGAGGCAAGACAATTCCTGTGCCTGTTTTAACTTGCTAGATACACTTTTTTTTTTTTAAATCACTTTTAAAACTGCCTTTTTCTATATAGTTCAAACCACACATCATCTGTTTCACAAGGGCTTTTAAATCAATGGACCTAACCTCTGACCATTCACCTAAGCAAGCTTTGGAAAGCCACACATTCCCTGCTGGGCATCTCTACCTACAAGGCTCATTCAACTGTTAAATAAATATATACAATGCCAAACTGATCAAACAAGCCAGCTCTTTCTTCTGATATTTCTAGTTGTTTTAATGGCATCACTATGCTCCTAGATTCCTAGGTAACAAAACAGGCAGTCACTTTTGTTTCTTCCCTCTGATTTGTCTCACACATCTAAACAGTTTCTTAGTCTACAGTTTCTTATAGACTCTCCTTTCCCATCACCACCACCCTAGTTCAGTTATTCACCAGGTAGGTAACTACAACAGCCTCCTAACCAATCTTCCCACTTCAGCCGCCTTCCTCAACTACAACCCATCTTTCATTTGCTTTCTAGTTGATCTTTATAGAATACACTTTGAAACATCATTTCTTCTTCATCCAATCTATGAATAGGTAACATATAATAATCTTAAAAGTAGTAATACCTTTTGATTCTATTATTCCACTTCCAAGAAAGAGTTCTAAGAAAATATTTTTAAGTGTACAAATAGGAGATTCAGAAATGCTCGTAACAGCATTATTTATAATAATAAAATTGTTAAAAACAACCTAAATGTTCACCGTTAGAGAGTGTATTGATAAATGATGGTCTACCCATAATTCAGGAGCTCTGGTAGCATAGTGCCTAAGGCACTTGACTGCTAATCAGAAGGTTGGCGGTTCAAACCCACCAGCCACTCCCGGAAGGAAGATGGAGCAATCTACTTCCATAGTGATACTGTCTCGGAAACCCAAGGAGGGGTCGCTATGAGTTGGGTCTGACTTGACAGCACATAACAACAACAATAACAACACCCATAATTCAGAGTTACAGTACAGGAGCAGGGAGGTGGCATCTTCTGACCTCCTCTAACTCCACAAGAGGAAGACAGAATCACCATCAGCAGCACAAGGCCTGTTCTTTTTTTTTTTTTTTTTTTTCAATTTATACATTCTGAAATAAGTTTATATATGTTGTTGTTGTTATGTGCCGTCAAGTCGGACCCGACTCATAGTGACCTCTCCTTGAGTTTTCGAGGCAGTATCACTATGGAAGTAGATTGCCCCATCTTCCTTCCGAGGAGTGGCTGGTGGGTTTGAACTGTCAGTCTTCTGGTTAGCAGTCAAGTGCCTTAGGCACTATGCTACCAGAGCTCCTAGTTTTTATATAGATAGATAGATAGATAGATATGTGTGTGTATATATATACACAGATATATAAATAAAGAGTTTGTTCTACATTCAACATTAAGTGCACATTTAGTTTCATTCCCCATTCACCAAGTCCAACCCCAACCCAGTCTCCTCCCCTCCCTACCCTGTAACCCTCCTCTATGCTCCTCATATTTATGTGCTCCTCTTTGTCCTGCATTTCCTCAATTTGAATGTTGGTCCTCTGGTGTTCCGTGGTCTATTGCTCTAAGAGATGTATTACCACAGAGTATATGGGTGCATCATCCTGGGTTGAGTGGTCTGAATGTACATTGTGTTAACTATTGGGCTGAGAGCCAGCCCCTGGGGGTGAGTTCTACCCCAGGTGCAGAATGTATTCCAGGTCCATAGCATTGGGGGTCTCATCAGACTTCATCAGACCAGTAATTCTGGACATTATTGAGTTTTTGGATTTTGTTTCATGTTTTTCCTCCCACTCTATCCAGGATCTCCAGATTTGATCCTTTCCTGAGTGGTTGGCATTGGTAGCTGGGCACCATCTATTTCTTCTGGTTTTGAGGGCCATTGTGTCCTACAGCTGACTGCTTCCAAATGCCCTCTTTTTTTTTTTTTTGCATTCTTCTTCACTTCCAACACTAGGAGACCATCTTAGATGGTATCTTGAAAGCTTTTAAGACTCCAGTCGCTACTCACCAATGTAGGATGTGGAACAAGGCTTTTATGTATTTTGTTGTGCCAATTGAGTCTGGTGTCCCCCTGTAGTATGATTCTGAGACAGTAGATCTATTAGATCTTTCTCCCATAGTGTCTGGGTGTCTGTGAGGGATTACTCTGTGTCTGTCCTTCTATTGTTTCTGTAAGGATTGCTGGTACTTTGTATCCCTGGTGTCTGTGCAAGACTAGCCTCAGCTGAATCTATCCTTGGTCTGGAGTATATTCCTGTTCACTGACCCCCATCTGATCCTCTCAGGTGTTTATGTGTTTATCTGTAGCCTGGTGTTTGGTGTTAATGGTAATGCAGTATTGTGGACACATTGGTTGGTATTCGGTGTCCTTCCATTTCCCAATGTTATCATGATGGTCACGAACCCTTTCCATATATTCCTCCCTTTACCCACATCAGTAGTGGGTCCCAACCAGCCTGAAATCAATCCTTCCCTTTTCCTCCCCATCCCAGTAACCTACAAAGTGAGTTCCCTTTCCCAAACAAACCCTTCTTTGTCTTTTTACAGTAATGGGCTCATAAAGTACTTGTCTTCCTGCAATTGACTTATTTCACTCAGCATAAAGTCCTCCAGGTTCATCCACATTGTGAGATGATTCACGTATCCCTCATTGTTCTTTAATGTAGCATAGTATTCCATTGGGTGCATGTACCATAATTTGGTTATCCACTCATCCATTGATTGGCATTTAGGTTGTTTCCATCTCTTTGCTATAGTGAATTGTGCTGCGATTATCATAATTGTACATATGTCTGTTCATTATGAGGCCAGACATGTCACCACCCTCCAGCCCTTTTATCAACCTTGACACCAACTATCCCTCTTGTGGCACTCACCACTTCTCTGCTGGGTTTGATAATTCGCTTCATGGCCACACAGAACTCACAGATTGTGGGGTTTATTAGGGGAGCAGCAGGCCACAATTCAAGTTCAGGAACATGCTCAGGATACAGTTCTTCAATCAGGACAGTCTCCCCTCTGCTGTGTCCTTAGACACACCTCTCTGGTCCTTGGCCTCTCAGCCTGGCCTCTGCCTCTGTGGGCCAGGTAAGCCTGCTGCTCTGTCTCATGCCTCTTGGTTCCACTGCCACCTTCTCTCAGCCAGGCATCTCTATTAGCTGTGCATCTCTCTCAGGCACTTGTCTTTCTCTCTCTGAATCACACATCTCTCTCTCTCTCTCTCAGCAGCACCTCTCTCACTCAGCAGTGCATCTTTCTCAGCTGGTAGTCAGAGAGATTTCTTTCTGCCTTTAGGAGGGCTCATATTAAGCCTGGCAAAGTGGCAAAACTAACCAATCCCAACATCAGAATTCTACACACCTGAGAGAGAGTGAACTTTCCCAGAAGATTACTTTGTGCTGCCCCAGGTGGATGACGATAACAAGCAGCTACTCAGTTGCTCATGGCAAAGTGAGAATTACAAAGACTATAGCTAGAAAAGCCATACCATGTAATTTACTACACTGCACAGTATTTCTAAGATTATTTAGTTGTATGGAAGAATGTTCAAATATAATGTTAAGGGAAATAAACAGGATATTAAACTGTATGAAGAATTTGTTCATATTTGGCTTATAAACCAACTCAAGGGAAACAAACCAAAATGTTAATAGTGGTGATTATTTCTGATTATAGTATTATAGGTGATTTTTATTTTTTTCTTTATATGCTTCAGGATTTTCCAAATTTCTATCAGAAATATGTATTCCAGCTGTCATAATCAAAAGAAGTTTTAGTTTGTTTGTTTGTTTAAATAAATTGAGTGACAGTCTGGAAGAAAATACAATAAAATGTAGAAATAATAGTTTTCATCTTTTGTGTTTTATATCATTAACAAATTTTCTCTAATAAGCATGTGTCACTTTTATAACCGACAAAGATAGCTTTTAAGGTTCTAATACCTGTACCCTACTCTACTGCCAAACTAGAACACTTTGTTCCATCACCACATTCCTGACTTTTATATCTTTGCTTAGGTCCACATCTTCACCTCTATCTCTACCTGTAGAAATCCTGCCCATCATTCAGAATAATTTCACCTTCTACCTTAAGTCTTTCCAGAATCCCAACAAGATACAAAGTTTCTCTTCTGGGAACTCCAAAGCATGTTCAAAACCTCTTAACTCAGCCATTTATATAGTGTACACTATGTTATGATTATCAGTTTACTTCTTGTAACTTCCTCCCTAGACTGTGAACTCTGAGCATGAGACCTGCCTCCCTTCTTGGTGTTTGTTTTTTTCTCTACCATTTAGCATATTGCATATATAAGGTTCCTGGCAAGAGTTAGGGGAAGAACTGTTGATGGAATTCTTTGAACACTGAATGAACTACCTTTTACAATGGTAATGGGGTTCACAATGGAGGTTGTGGTCTTTAAGGTTGTTGTCAACTTGGCTGGACCTGGTTGAGTGGCTGGGCAGTTAGATGTAGTTATTCCTCATAATGAGACTGGCAATCAACTCCATGGTGAAATCTATTGGAGCAGCTAGTAGCTGCTTTAGGGATGTGGGCTGCTTCCAGTATATAAGAAGATTTGAGGAAAGTCTCCAGCTTTTTGGCATGCTTGAACCCTGCATGTAGCCAAGTCATTGTTCAGCAGTCTGCCATGCCCTGGTGATCTTGGAACTTTTTCTAGACCTGAATTTGTAGCCTGCTCTGCTATTTGGTGATATTGGGACTGTCCCTTTTCACTTGTTGACCTTGGATTTGTCACCTTCAGCAGCCAGCAGCTGCCTTAGTGAAGAAAAGCCTCTAGCTTCAGTGGGCCAGAAGCAAGAGGCAGAGCTGAAGCCCAAGGTTAAGGGGCTTTCACCCAGTCCTTAGAGCCTAGCACTTTGAACTTGGACATCTAGCCTCCCCAAATTTAAGAGAATAAACCCCTGTTTCTTCAAGCCATTCCAATTGTGGTATATTTCTGTCCGAGTGGCAGTAACTAAAACAGAAGGATTTCTAGAAACCACAGTCCCAGGTTACAGAAAGCTCAAGATCTTCCTTTGAGGCTCCTGAAGTGGAAATTCAATTATTATATGTGAGAAAATTCAGTGCTGAACACACAAAGGAAAAAAAAAAAAAAAGTTATCATTTCCCCTCTCCCTTTCCTCTTTCAAATTCTCAGATTTCTGTAGACATGGATTCAGAAGTATTGAATGTGTTCTATTTCAGTGAGACCTATATTATGAGACACAACTTGTGTGGTCTCAAGTAAACTCTCTATATTCTTTAAATGTTAGTTTCTTCCTCTTTAAACTAAAAATAAAATAATATTATTCAACGAGTCCTTGAAAGGATTAAATGGTTAAACACAAAAAGTGCCAAGTATATAGTAGCAAATGAGCAGTTGCATCTAGTCAGTTCTGACTCATGGCAACTTCACATATGTCAGGGTAGACCTGTACTCCATAGGGTTTTCAATGATTGGCTTTTTTTAGGAAATATATTGTTGGCCTTTCTTTTCAGGCACCTCTGAGTGGATTCAAACCTCCAACCTCTAACCTTTCGATTAGCAGCTAAGTGTTTACACTACCCCGGGCCTCCAAGCATATACCTACCCCACTGCCATTGAGTAAGATCTGACTCATAGAGACCTCTCCTTGGGTTCCCCAGGCTGTATCACTACAAAAGTAGATTGCCCAACCTTCCTTCCAAGGAGTGGCTGGTGGGTTTGAACTGCCAGCCTTCTGGTTAGCAGTTAAGTACCTTAGGCACTATGCCACCAGAGCTCCTTCCAAGCATATAGTTGTTGTTGTTGTTGTTGTTGTTGTTAAGTGCCGTTGAGTCGTTTCCGACTCATAGCGACCCCATGCACAGCAGATAGTAGGTACAATAAATGTTAGTTTCCACTTTCTTCTGTTATTTTCCCTGCTTACTCCACCTCCTCCCTCCCAACATATACATACACTCAAAACTCCCTTCCTCGAGTCACATAAGTCAAGGATGTTTCTCCTTTCACTCTTCATCTCTGAGACATCACAATATCTTTGTAGTACAGCATCAGAGCCATCCCTTTCTTCAGTTCTTCAAGTGATACAGACTACATCGTGGCCTCTTAGCAGCTTCTCTCAAATCTCCCCACAGAAATTTCTCTGAACTAGTTTCCCCATTTCCTGAGCACATAACTCTCTGGTCACCACTCAACTGAGATGCCCTTTCTTAACAGCTACCTCTGAAACCATAACTTTTTAAAACACTTAACATTGCTTCATATCTCTGCCTTCTAACTGCCCCCTGCCCAGTGCCACCAGCCAAATCTTTTTCACCTCAAACCAGCGACACTAGCCTCAACCAGAGGAACTCTAGCTGTGTAGCTCTAGGTAACTTACTGGGATGATTTAAGCCTCAATTTCTCATGTGAAAAATAAGTAGAACTGAATTATTTCTAACACCTAGTCATCTGCATGATCTGATGGCTCTGTAAAAAACATTAAATAATTTGCTATCCATTCCAACTCAAGGTGACTGTATGTCAGAGTAGAACTATGCTCCATTGAGTTTTCAATGGATGTGATCTTTTAGAAGGAGCTCTGGTGGTATAATGGTTAAGGCATTTGGCTGCTAACCCAAAGCCTAGAGGTTCAAACTCACTGGCTGCTCCATGGAAGAAAGATGAGGCAGTCTGCTTCTAAAGATTTACAGCCTTGGAAACCCAATGAGAGTCACTATGATTTGGAACCGACTTGATGACAGTGAGCTTGGTTTGGTTTTTGGTGGTCTTTTAGAAGTAAATCTCCAGTCCTTTCTTTTGAAGCATCTCTAAGCATATTCAAACTGCCAATCTTTCAGTTAGTAGCCAAGCTCTTAACTATTTGCACCAACCAGGGACTTTGTGTTTCCTCTACAGAGTGAATGATAAGGAGAACAGAAATCTATTTTCCTCTTTTCTTCTTTTCACCTTTAACTGTGACTTTATGTTTGTGGTCAGTTAGCAAATAAAATTTTCCCTCTAAACAACACATAACCAGGCATGTTTTTCTTACAGACAGGGAGAAACAAAGAAATGGAAGGAAAAAGAAGAGTTCATATTTATCAAATGTCTACTGTGAGCCACCGCACATTGTATTAGTTAGCACCTTTGTACACATGTAATCCCCAACAACCTTACAAGCAAGACTTATTAGTCCCACTTTAAGGATGAAAACACAGAGATTCAGAGAGGTTAGGTCACTTGCTCAAAGACATAGAACCAATGCAGAACCAGGATTCTGATCCAGGCGTGCCTGAAACTCAAAGCCCATGCTCTTTCCATTATGTTGTGCTGCCTCCATGAAAACAACTTCAAAATCTGGGCTTTGTGAAAATCTGCAAACCTGTAAGTAAGGGGAATTAAGAGCCTCCCTACTATACAGACAGGGTTTGAAGGATAGTTCTGTTGTATCATATTATACATTATAGAGAATTCAGTGGTATCTGATAAATAAAATGCCATTGATGTGGATCTTGTGAAGACAGCATGATTTTATAGAGCACTCTATTGAAATTCCATTTTCTGTAATGAGATTTTACTGGGTATAAATAAAGTCAACAGCAAAGGCATAATGCACCATTTGCAGCCCATGGCTGATGCACTCTTTTCTGTGGCTCTATGCTCTTTAAAGGCAGAGCAGTGACATCCAGATAAGGAGTCTGTCCAGGGCAACAAACTGAAACTGAAATTCCAGCCATAATCTGATAGGGGTGAGCCCTTTATCAGAAGGGGGTACTCAGACAGTGAGGGAGAAAGCCCTGGGCTAAAATCTAGAAGGCAACTGAGTACATCTAAGACAAGAGAAGAACAGGACTTGACCTGGTCAATGAATGTGTCTGGCCTGGGATATATCACTGCTGGTCAGTTGTCCACATAGGAGGGGGCAGAAGAAGGCAAATTTGAAGATGGATTTCAGGATAAAACACTATGACTTGCTCCCAAGTAAGATGAACATGTACAGTAAAAATGTGAATGAGGTTTTGGTATATTTTCTATGTTAGTTTTACTTTTAGCAAACCTACATACAGCATGTTAATAATTCAACAAGATGCCTTCCTTATCACTATTCTCACTTTAAAATTATAAGACAAAAAATTCCTTCTTCTAATAATAGAAATTAGGGTCTGGTTAATATTTTCAGTATTTAATGAGAATTAAGTATCTTTTGTCCATATCAATTATTAATGCTGCTTTAATTTGATTATTCTTTGCATATATCTTCTTTAATTTAAAATATACGTATAAGTACACATGGATACTCCCCTGTACTTTTGTACTATAATTAATGCAATTCCAAGTTCCTTATACAAATTTCAGACCCTGGGAATGTTCTCTGAAGTGGAACCTGTTGCTGTCTAATTAATTCCGACTCATGGTGACGCCATGGGTTACAGAGTAGAACTGTTCCCTAGGGTTTTCTTGGCTGCAAACTATATGGAAGCATATTGCCAGTCCTTTCTGCTGTGGTGCCACAGGGTGGATTAGAATTGTCAAATTTTAGGTGGTTGTTGTATGCTTTCAAGTCTATTCTGATTTATAGCAACCTTATAGGACCAAATAGAACTTCCCCAGAGTGCTTTCTAGGCTGAAATCTATCACCAAATCTATCGAGGCTGAAAGCAGATCACCAAATCCTTTATTTCATAGCCACTAAACAGCAAATCATGGGAGCTATCCAGGAACCTTCTTTCTGAAGAGTCCTAGGTCTTATTCACCAAGAGGGTTAAAGATCCAGAATTATAAGGTTGGGAGAGACTTAACTTTTTATCCAGCTTAAATGCCCTGTTAATCTTAAAAAATTCCTTAATATCATCAGTCAAAGCCTAAACTGTCCTCTACCTCTTTAAGCAAAGCAGTTCACCTCTGGAGATATGATGATTAGAAAATTCTTTCTACATTGAGCCAAAACCCTAGAACTCCTTTGCTCTAATCCTCTCCCTTGCAACAACATGGAACAAGTTTAATCCCTCTTCCTCATGCAACCCGTGAACCCTCTGACCACTGGAGGACTGCTTTAGTATCTTTATAGACCCATCTCTTCTCCAAGATAAATATAAGTTCCTTCAGCTGCTCCTCATCAGGCATATTTTTGAACCTACTCACCATCTGTTCTTCTTAAAATATGCAGATGTGCAACAGTGTGTCTGTAGGCCTTAAAGGACAGTGGAGCCAGGACTGCTTTCCAGGTATGAACCAGTGAGGTTGTGGATTCCCATGGACAGAATTACCATTAGATGTGCCTGTGCTGTTAAAATCCAGGCTGCTCAAAACCAGTTCCCTGGAAACAACAAAGTTCTCCAGGCTGTTGGAAAATAAGTGGTTGCTAAGTGGACTGGTAGGAGCTCTGGTAGCATAGTGCCTATGAGTCGGGTCCGACTCAATGGCACATAACAACAACAACAACAACTAGACTGGTTGATGATGAATGATTAAACAGAGAACCAAACTCCTCATGAGAACATAAGCATGAGGCTTGGAGATGAGAGTGAGTTGTGTGTGGGACTTTAACAGGGCCTGACAAATATGTTCAACAGCTTGCCTAGGGCAAAAAAAAAAAGCCTTATGGAAAAAAAAATAATAAGTAGCATTCACTTTACCTAAGAGACATCCTTTCACTACTATCTGTTTCCTAGATGTACCTGGCCATGGGTCCTGTCTTCTCTTAAGTTCTTGCAATTTGATTTTCCTTTCTAGAGTGGGTAGTGGATTATAGAATTTCAATCAACGAATGACCATGAAGTTTGCCAATGGGTGTTGATTAACACAGTAGAATGATTTCAGTTCCAGCTCAATCCTAAGAGAAAATGTAGGACATATGGATGTGGGAAAGAGGCCCAGATGGAGAAATCTTCCTGAAAGGTCCCCAAAGCAATCTGCAGCCACAATGTGACTCTCTTCATCTTTCTTGAGAAGTAGTAAGTCACTAGAGGGAGGATAGGGTCAGAATCCTCACCTTCTATGCAGAAGATCTGGGTTTAATTCCCAGCAAACATACCTCAAGTATAGCCACCACTCATCTGCCAGTGGAGACTTGTGTGTTGCTATGATGTTGAACAGGTTTCAGCTAAGATAAACTAGGAAGACAGGCTTGGATACCTACTTGCATGGTGAGGTTAACAACAACGGGGTCAGCCTTCATCACAGAAAGAGAAGGAGGGATGTAGTTGGGTGGGCTGTTAGTAAAAATCAATACCTTCATATTATCAGTTGTGAAACTAAGGCCCAGACAAGACAACTGGCTTGAGACACTTATAATCAGACCAAGCAGCATTAAACTGACCCCTAGAGATCTGGTCAGTCATCTTCTTTTTGCTCTACAAAATAAAGATAATAATAAAACACTAAGAGCTATAGTGCCTAAGGCATTTGACTGCTAACCAGTTCAAACCTACCAGCCACTCCTCGGAAGGAAGATTGGGCAATCTACTTCTGTAGTGATACTGCCTTGGAAATCCAAGGGGGGGTTGCTATGAGTCAGATCCGATTTGACAGCAGTGAGTTTGGTTTGGTTTAAGTCTCTACCACCAGCTAACCCCAGATCTCATGACAGGATGCACAGGGCCCAGATGCAGCCAAATAACTGTAATGGCATCTTAGACTATTCCCTAGGTATTCATCCAGTGAATCAGAGGCTTGTAAGATTTTCCTTTTCCTTTTTCCTCTGGCATGCCTCACAGTCACTTACAGTTTTTCATTTCTTTTTGACATGGATATACTACTTCCTCCTTCACTTTCCTATCTCTCAACCATTTTTCACCCTAGTATTTTGAAATATCTTCCTCTCAGCATTGTCTGGCATCCACTAAACAATCAATAAACTTTAGTTTCTTTCACCTAGCACCTTCATCCCAACTGCCTTCTTTCTGAGCCTCCTGAATGTCCCTCATCCAATAAATATCCAGGAAACTGAGCTGGTAATATGCCTATACCACACAGATGAAAAAAAAAAAAAAAAAATCCACTATGAAGAGCACTGACTCATCAACTGAGAAAGTCTTCAATAGTTTCCAGAAGTCCTCTTAAAACTTTCTGCAAAAGTCTCTTTCTACATCTTCTTACTCCTCTAATCAAACCTTCACTTCCTCAAGATATATTTGTAAAATTATTTTTTTATTCAATTAAAAGTATATTCTGTAAGTGAAATAACAGAATACAAAGAATTTTCATTTTTGCCTTGGTCATGTTGTGCTGGCTTCCCCCATATTGTGTATTGCTTTCCCCTTCACTAGAATTAACTCTTGTCTACTATCTAGTTAGAGATTCTCCCATGCTCTCACTCCCCTCCCTGGTAACCATCAAAGAATGTTTGAGGTACACAAGAATAGATGACAACTATGGTAAATGCTATATTGTGCAGCAGTATTAACTAACAATAATTTGTAAGTAGTTACATAAATAGGTGAGGAAAGTCATGCAGGAGTACACTTGCATATGCATATGCTGTTGTTGTTATGTGCCGTTGAGTCATACCCTACTCATAGTGACCCCTCCTTGGGTTTTCAAGGCAGTATCACTATGGAAGTAGATTGCCCCATCTTCCTTCCAAGGAGTGGCTGGTAGGTGTGAACCACCAGCCTTCTGGTTAGCAGTCAAGTGCCTTAGGCACTACGCTACCAGGGCAACAGTTATTGAAACTACTCAGACAGTGGTACTGAAGCACTGATCTTGAAGGCCAAAGCCCATAGTCTAGGGGACATCTAGTTCAACTGGCAAAACTCAGCTCATAAAGCTAGTGATCTACATCCTAGTCTAGTGAATAACGTTTGGAGTCACCATCTAAGAAACAGTATTGGTCACTTCTCACCTGCAGCAAGAAGATGGCTTGTAAATCACCATCTAAGAAGCAACTATTGGTCTCTTCTCATCTGTAGCAAAAGAGAACTAAGAAAAACAAAGACTCAAGGAAGCATTTAGTCTGAAGTACTAATGGCCCACATGAAACACAGCCTTCTCTAACTTGAGACCAGAAGACCTAGATGGTGCCTAGTTACCACAACCAACCACTCTGACCAAGACCACAATAGAAGGTCCCAGATAGAATGAGTAAAAAATATAGAACAAAACTCAAATTAAAATTTAAAAAAAAAAAAAAGGGCCAGACTTACTGGTCTGAAAGAGAATAGCAGAACCCTCAAGACTATTGCCTTGAGACAATCTTCTAAATTGAAACTAAAGACAGTCTCAGAGGCCACCTTTCAGCCAAATAATTGTTGTTGTTGTTAGGTGCAGTTGAGTCATCTCCAACTCATAGCGACCTTATGCACAGCAGAACGAAACACCACCCGGTCCTGTGCCAGCTCCATGATTCTTGCTATACTACAGCCCATCACTGCTGCTACCATGTCAATCCATCTGGTTGAGGGCCTTCCCCTCTTTTATCAACCCTCCACCTTACCAAGCATGACATCCTTCTCCAGTGAATGGCCACTTCTGGTAACATGACCAAAGTGTGTGAGACAAAGTGGCCATTCTTGCCTCCAAGGAGCATTCCAGATGCACTTCCTCCAGGACAGACTTGTTAGTTCTTTTATTTTTTGTATTATTTTTTATTTTAATTTTCATTATTTTAGCCAAATAATAGAGGGACTGTGAAAGAAATACAATACCCATAAAGAATGTACTCCTTAGAATAATCAACTATATGAGGCCAAAAAAGCAACATTTGCCCAAAACCAAAGATGAGAAGATAGGGAGGGACAGGGAAACTGGACGAGGGGAAATGGGGTACCCAGGGAGGAAATTGGGAGAGAGTTGGCAAACTGTGGGGGCTGAAATCAATGTCATGGAACAATATGTGTATAAACTATCAATTGGAAAATTAATCTGCAAAGTAATCTTTCACTTAAATCACAATAAATTTTAAAAAAGAGCTCTGGTAGCATAGTGGCTAAAGCACTTGACTGCTAACCAGAAGGCTGGCGGTTCAAACCCACCAGCCACTCCTCGGAAGGAAGGTTGGGCAATCCTACTTCCGTAGTGATACTGCCTCGGAAACCCAAGGGGGGGTTGCTATGAGTCGGAGCCGACTTGACGGCACATAACAACAACAACAACACATGGGAAAAAGACAGAGACAAAAATTTCAATTGTATTACCACTGTAATAACAGCAATTGAAAAGCTATTTTTCATTCAGCTAGAGCAACCACCAGGTTGCTTGTCATGTATCAATGCAGACATATTTACTGGCACCAGGATTAAAGCACAGAGTAATTGCTTGGGAACTCAGTTCATATTTTTTGCACAAGGAAAAGCTGAGCCATATGCTGAATCCATGCCCACTGGACCTTCTCCATATTGTGGTCATCTAGTTGCACATCTCCAATGCAAAATTGTTAAGGTAAGGCCTGGACAAAGGATATATTTGCTAATCACAAGAGAAGGGTACGCCAGGAGGCTGTTTCCATACATTCCTGACAGCTCACTTGCTCCCAGGCAGCTCTCACTTCAAGCTCCTAGTGTCATCACATTCCTATAATTTTCCCACATGAAAATTCACCTTCACCAGCCCCCTTAATATTTCTTAGGAAGTAAATATAAACTCTTCTACTCCTTTCAGTGCAAATGCCACTCCTGCCTGGACAAAGGTCATATGCCAAGGAAAAGGAAACCTAGTAGAAAAGAAAGCAATGAGAAATTCAACCAGTTATCTACCAGTTGCTGGGGAGTCAATTCTGACTCTTGGCTATCCCACGTGTGTTGGAGTAGAATTGTGCTCCATAGGGTTTTTAATGCCTGATTTTTTTCAGAAGAGAATCACCAGGCCTTTCTTCTGAGGCATCTCTGGTGGACTCGAATCTTCAACCTTTCTTTTTCTTTTTTTAATGTTTTATTGTGATTTGGGTGCAATTTTACAGAGCAAATTCATTTGCCATTCAACAGTTCATATATGTCTTTGTTTTACAACACTGATTACAATCTCCACAATGTAACAGCTCTCCTTCCACCTCCTCCCTGTGCTTATGCCTTCCCTGTGTCCTTCTTACCTATAGATCCTTCCTGCCTAGCTTTCTCCCTATGTGAATGCTGCCCTTCTGATCTCCCATGGTTGTTCTAAGAAGTGCATCTCCCTGGTGTAGTTGTTCATCTCATATGCCTGTCTATTGCTTAACTAAGAGTTGACCTACGGGAGTGAGTCCAATTTCAGTCCCAACAGTGACTTGCGGCCATAGTCCTGGGGTTTTACCAGTCTCTGTAAGACCGGTAAACCTGCTCTTTTTATGTTTTTTTAATTTTATTCCACATTTTTCCTCCCACTCTATCCAGAATCTCCAATTTTGATCCCTAAGTGGTTGACATTGGCACCCAGGCACCATTTACTTCTTCTGGTCTCAGGGTTGCATAGGCTGGAATCTCCAACATTGCAGTTAGCAGCTGAGCACATTAGCCATCTGTATCACGCAGTGATTACTAAGCATGGATGTACGCTTCCAATGGAAACATTGTCATTTTGACTCGACAAACAACAATATTAAAGAAGTTAAGAAACTGGAAAAGGTACATCATATAGAAAGACACATAAGATTCAAACGGCTGCAAAAGTGTTTTTATGGGACAACAGAGATGTAGGTTTGGACCACCAACCTTCTGGTTAGCAGTCAAATGCCTTAGGCACTGCGGTAGTTCAGTTTGTGTGTCAACTTGGCTGGGCCTGGTTGAGTGGCTGGGCAGCTGGATGTCATATTCCCCATGATGAGACTGGTAATCAGCTCCATGGTGGAATCTACTGTGAGCAGCTGAGTAGCTGCCTTAGGGATGTGGTCTGCTTCCTGTATATAAGGAGAAGCCTTGGGGAATGATCTCTAGCTTATGGCACATTTGAACCTACATGTATCCAAGTCATTGTTCAGCAGCCTGCCACACTCTGCCAACCTCAGAACTTTCAATGGACTTGAATTAATGGCCTGTCAGGTGGTTTGGTAACATCAGGACTATGCCTTTTTGCTTGTCAGCCACAGCAGCCAGCAGCTGAGTGAAGAAAAACCTCTAGCTCCAGTGGGCCAGGAGCAGGAGGCAGAGCTAAAGTCCAAGGTTGAGAGGCTTTCACCCAGCCCCTAGAGTCTGGCATTTTGAACTCAGACTTTAAGCCTCCAAACTGTAAGAGAATACACTCCTGTTTACAGGTTCAAGCCATCCCATTTGTGGTATATTCTTGTCAGAGTGGCACTAGGTAACCAGAATAGGCACTATGGCACCAGAGCTCCTGTTTTTATGGGTTTTTTTTTTTGAGAGATGTGGCCAAAAAAAAAAATAATAATAATCTTTCACACAAAAGAAATAACACTGATACCTGACTAAGCTTTATTCTCCAGACTACAGTTAGGATGCTTTCACTCATCTTATGGTAAGTATATTTTTAAATACCTCTTTGAGTTTATTCATGATAAGATCTACCATGAACTATCATTAATTATCTCCATATTAACATGAGTCTTGTAATCACAGCTGAAACTTTGAAGAATACAAGGTGTGATTGATACAAGAAAGATACCCATCTGGAAGCACCATTTCTGGTGTCAATGTCAGTGAGCTCAAAAGGGACACTTGGTCTTGCTCAACTAAGGCCTCAGGCACTGATGACACAACAGGAAGATGAAAAGCATATTGTATAATGACATCTGGTGTATATGCCCACCACTTGTCTGTCAGTCTGTTGTACTGTGGTGACCTGTGTGTTGCTGTGAGGCTATGCCACCAGTATTTCAAAGACAAACAGGGTCACCTATGGTAGTTAGGTTGCAGTGGAGCTTCCAGAGTAAGACACACTCAGAAGAAGGAATCTTCTAAGTCCACCTCTTGAAGAATTGGCCAGTGAAAACCTTATGAACAGCAGTGAAACACTGTCTAATAAATGGAAAACTTTACGAATAGCCCTGATATGTTGCCTGACATAGTGCTGGAAGATGAGGCCCTTAGGTTGGAAGGCACTCAAAATATAACTCAGGAAGAGCTGCCTCCTCAGAGCAGAGCCAATCTTAATTATGTAGATGGGACCTCCATTTGCTGATGTGGCATGACTCAAAATGGGAAGAAATAGCTGCAAACATTCATTAATAATCAGAACATGAAATATGCAAAGTATGAATCTAGAAAAATTGTTGTTGTTGTTGTTGTTATGTGCCACTGAGTGGGAC
Organism: Orycteropus afer afer; assembly: GCF_000298275.1. NCBI lineage: Eukaryota > Metazoa > Chordata > Mammalia > Tubulidentata > Orycteropodidae > Orycteropus > Orycteropus afer. The sequence goes on from NW_006921640.1 coordinate 4,051,653, forward strand.
CCAACTCATAGTGTGCCCTCCTTGGGTTTCTGAGGCGGTATCACTATGGAAGTAGATTGCTCAACCTTGTTCCAAGGAGTGGCTGGAGAAAAATTGGAAGTTGTCAAAAATGAAATGGAATGCATAAAGATCGATATCCTAGGCATTAGTGAGCTGAAATGGACCAGTTTTGGCCATTTTGAATCAGATACCATATGATCCACTATGCCAGGAATGACAAATTGAAGAGGAATGGCATGACATTCATCATCACAAAGAATGTTTCAAGATCTGTCCTGAAGTACAATGCTGTCAGCAATAGGATAATATCTATATGCCTACAAGGAAGACCAGTTAATACTACTATTATTCAAATTTATGCACTAACCACCAAAGCCAAAGATGAGGAAATTGAAGATTTTTATCAACTTCTGCAGTCTGAAATTGACCAAACATGCAATCAAATTATGTTAATTTTCACTAGTAATTAGAATGCAAAAGTTGGAAACAAAGAATAATCACCAGTAGTTGGAAAATATGGCCTTGGTGATAGAAATAATGCTCAAGATCACATGACAGAATTGCAAGACCAATGACTTATTCATTGTAAATACCTTTTTTACAACAACACAAATGACAGCTATATACATGGACTTCGCCAGATGGAGTACACAGGAATCAGATCAACTACATCTGTGGAAAGAGGTGATGGAGAAGCTCAATATCTTCAGACAAAACAAGACCAGGAGCTGACTGTGGAACAAACCATCAACTGCTAATATGCAAGTTTAAGTTGAAGTTAAGACAATTCAAAGAAGTCCATAAGAGCCAAAATATGACCTTGATTATATCCCTTCTGAATTTAGAGACCATCTAAAGAATAGATTTGAAGCATTAAACACCAGTGACCGAAAACCAGAAGAACTGTGGGATGACATCAAGAATATCATCCATGAAGAAAGCAAAAGGTCATTAAAAAGACTGGAAAGGAAGAAAAGACCAAAATGGATGTCAGAAGAGACTCTGAAACTTGCCATTGAGCAGAGTAGCTAAAGCAAATAGAAGAATGACAAGATAAAAGAGATTAACAGAAGATTTCAAAGAGCAGCTCAAGAAGATGAAACCAGTTTTTACAATGAAATGTCTAAAGACCTGGAGTTAGAAAACAAAAAGGGAAGAACATGCTCAGCATTTCTCAGGCTGAAAGAACTGAAGAAAAAAAATTCAAGCCTTGAGTTGCAATGTTGGAAAGATTCTAGGGGCAAAATATTGAATGATTCAGGAAATATCAAAAGAAGATGGAAGGAATTCACAGAGTCACTGTACCAAAAAGAATTGGTCAATGTTCATCCATTTCAGGAGGTGTCATATAATCAAGAACCAGTGGTATTAATGGAAGAAGTTGAAGCAGCACTGTAAGAACTGGCAAAGAACAAGGCTCCTGGAATTGACGGAATACCCATTGAGATGTTTCAACAAACCGATGCTGAGCTGGAGGCTCTCGTTTGTCTATGCCAAGAAATCTGGAAGACAGCTGCCTGGCCAAATGGAAAAGATCCATATTTGTGCCCATTCCAAAGAAAGGTGATCCCACAGAATGTGGAAATTAACAAACATTATCATTAATATCACATGCAAGTAAAATCTTGCTGAAGAAAAATTCAGAAATGGTTGCTGCAGTATATTGACAGAGAACTTCCAGAAATGCAAGCTGGGTTCAGAAGAGGATGTGGAACCATGGATATCATTGCTGACGACAGATGGATTTTGGCTCAAACGAATACCAGAAAGATGTTTACTTGTGTTTTATTGACTATGCAAAAGCATTTGATTGCGTGGATCATAAAAAATTATGGATAACATTGAGAAGAATGGAAATTCCACAACACTTGATTGTGCTCATCAGGAACCTGTACATAGACCAGGAGGCTGCATTTGAACCAAACAAGGGGATACTGCAGAGTTTAAAATCAGGAAGGGAGTGAGTCAGGGTTGTATACTTTCACCATACTTATTCAATATGTGTGACAAATAATCCAAGAAGCTGGACTATATGAAGAAGAACGTGGCATCAGGATTGGAGGGAGACTCATTAAGAACTTGTGATACACAGATGACACAACTTTGCTTGCTGAAAGTGAGGATGACTTGAAGCAGTACTGATGAAGATTAAAGACTTCATTCTGCAGTAAGGATTACGTCTCAACATAAAGAAAATGAAAATCCTCACAACTGGGCCAACAAACAGCATCACAATACATGGAGAAAAGATCAAAGTTGTTAACGATTTCATATTATTTGGATCCACAATCAACACCAATGGAAGCATCAGTCAAGACATCAGATGACGTATTACACTGGGCAAATCTGTTGCAAAAGACCTCTTTCAAGTGCTGAAGAGCAAAGATGTCTCCTTGAAGACTAAGGTCTGCCTAACCCAAGCCATGCTATTTTCAATTGCCTCATATGCATGTGAGAGCTGGACAATAAACAAAGGAGACCAAAGAAGAATTGATGCTTTTGAGTTGTGGTGTTGGAGAAGATGACTGAAAGTACTATGGACTGCCAAAAGAACTAACATATCTGTACTGGAAAAACTGTAGCCGGAATGCTCCTTAGAAGCGAGAATGGCCAGACTCGTCTTACCTACTTTGGTCATGTTGTCGGAAGGGAGCAGTCCCTGGAGAAGGACATCATGCTTGGTAAAGGGGAGGGTCAATGAAAAAGGGGAAGGCTCTCAACGAGTTGAACTGACACAGTGACTGCAATGATGGGCTCAGGTATAGCAAGGATTCTGAGGCTGGTGCAGGACCAGGCAGTGTTTCATTCTGTTGTAGATGGAGTTGCTATGAGTCGAATCTGACTCAATGGCACGTAACAACAATAACAACAGTGTATATGTATTTTTTCTGACATTCTATTCACACGAATTTAGAAAAAAAAAAATTCACAGGTTTTTCATCATTTTTCCTACTATTTTGGCTAAAGATATTCCAAGCAAAATGACTATTACTCAGCACAGATCAAGCGAGTTGCTTCAACTGAATCCCATTTCCTAGGGTTTCAGTGATAACATATTTCCAGTTATTCCTCAAAAAAATAGAACTGGCACGGTTTGATTTTGATTGCCTAAAAGAACACTGTATATTGTATTGGATCTAAAAAATGGCACTCATAGGGATTATTGAATTTTTACTATTTATACAATGTTTTATTCCAAAAGAAAAAAAAAAAACTGAGACAGCTTATGAAAATACATACAGTACCATGAGATAAAAATTAAGTAGGTCAGTAACTGTCTCCACTTCTTGAATCACAAAATACCTGGCAGTGATAACTGTGGGTAGCTGGAAACCTGTGAAAACTGGAAGAACAAGAGTATGGAAAACACACCCTGAAAAACATTTATCGTGCTATCCTTACACACATTCTCAACAGTAAGCCAAAGCATGAAAAAGTGCTCCAGGTGAAATAGCCCAGCTGTTAATCTTCACAGTGGGCAGCATTCTGGAGGAGGCTTTGTAATTTCTTGGCTGCTTATCATTTCCATCATTTCAATATTTTGAAAGCACTCCACTTCTAGAAACAAGACTACCACACACATGCACACCCACCTCACCCCAGCCCTCAGGCCCTCTCTGGAGTTCATTTTTTAATCCTTGTCTGCTGAGGTTCAAGAATGGAACCCACAAAGCAGGATGTCACCTGGTAAGGAGATGTGAGGTAAGAATGAGCAGAGTTTATGCTCCTTAGATCCAGGCTTTGCCTAAGAAATCAACTTCTGCCACCTGACTAAGTGCCTATTTTTTTTGTTTTTACCAAATCTATTGAGGCAGTGTGTCTACTGTTACTATATTTTCTAGCATTTGACCAAATGGTTAGAAATTTCAATAATTTAGTTAAATGCCCAAGGGAAAATGGTCATTCAGTCAAACTAAGCAAGTTTCCACTTCTTACTAACCGACTTTTGACACACACACACACACACACACACACAGAGCATATATATTTCTGACTCATGAATATATATTTCACCCATGCTCAGATACATGGAGCAAAGTGATAAATAACAAGAAGAAGCTAAGTATTTATCTTGCTTTCCAAATTGAACTAAATCTCAAGATAAATAGCTAATAAGGGGAAATTTTCTTTTAAAGAAATATTCCAGCTTATAAAAAGAGAGAAATGCTAGAATTAGAATACTGCCATTTTGTAGCTTCTGATAAGATAATACATCTAGGGAAGATCATTAAAGGAGCTCTGGGAGCATAGTGCCTAAGGCACTTGACTGCTAACCAGAAGGCTGGTGGTTCAAACCCACCAGCCACTCCTCAGAAGGAAGGTTGGGCAATCCTA
>NW_006921640.1:4056232-4095218 GCF_000298275.1 Orycteropus afer afer
TTGAACCGCCAGCCTTCTGGTGAGAAGTCAAGTGCCTTAGGCACTATGCTACCAGAGCTCTTTTCCCAAAAAGTGAAATCTGATTCTGATCAATCTCTAAGTTACAATTTATAGAAAATATAGAAGACAAATTAAAAAAAGACTGAAGGAAACTTTACTGGATAAATGACCTAATTTGTTGAACAAATAAATTGCAAGGAAACAAAAGAGAGAGGTGAACCTGAATTAAGAAAAACTAAGTATTGTTATTAACTAATAGCAATGTATGGACTCTGTTTGGATCTTGATTCAAATAAAAGGTTTAAAATATTCATGAGACAATAGAGGAAATATGGACTGACTAGAGATTTTATTATAGTAAGAAACAATTGTTTGTTTAGGTATGATAATGGCATTATGATTTTTTAAGAAAATTATTCTTATCTGGTGGTGTAGTGCCAAAGGCATTTGACTGCTAATCAGAAGGCTGGTGGTTCAAACCCAGAAGGAAGGTTAGGCAATCTACTTCCATAGAGATACCGCCTCAGAAACACAAGGATGGGTCACTATGAGTCAGAATCAACTCAGTAGCAGTGAGTTTGGTTGTTTGTTTGTTTCCTTCTGAGAGATATATCAAAACATTTATGGGTGTTAAATAACTGCTTCCTTTGCTATGAGACCAGAAGAACTGGATGGTACCTGACTATCATTACTGAACATTTTGATTAAAGATTCTATAGAAGAATCCTGATCAAAAGGGGAAAAATGCAGAACAAATGTTAAATTCTCATGAAATCCAGATTTTTCTGGCATCATAGAAGCTGGATGAACCCCCAAAACTACCACCCTGAGATCACATTTAAACTTTTAAACTTTAAACAAATAATACCTCCTGAAGTGTTCTTAAAACCAAAAATAATTTAGCTTAACTTGTAAAAAATCTTGGCCTTGAGCAGTGTGCTCTTTTAAGAATTATCTTTATGGATCAAATTAACAGCAGCAACTCAAAAAATTAAATAGGAAACTTAGAGGGCAATGAGTTTATGTTAATAGGGTAATAACAACTCAAAAAAGGAGGGTGAGAACAGTTGCACAACTCGAAAATACAATCAATGTCACTGAATTGTACATGAGGAACTGTGGAATTGGTGTATGTTCTATTGTATATGTTCTCAACAATAACAATAACAACAAAAAATTAATTTTTAAAATGATATCTGAGATATGCTTCAAAATAAGCTGAGGTAGGGGAGAGGGAATAAGTGGGGATACAGATGAAACACATGTAGCCATAACTGACGATTGATGAAGCTGAGTGAGGCTTCATTATGCTCCCCTCCAGTCTTATACATGTTTGAAATTTTTCATAATGAAGACCTGAAAAATAAATATTTAAAAAACTCAACAGAGAGAAATAAGAATGATATAAAATTCCTTAAAAGATATCTAGTCCATCTATTATTTCAAATATAATAAAACTAACTTCTGGATTAAGCCCATCAGAGAAGCATACTGGTGTAGAGCAGGATTGTTTGTACTGAAATGTGCCCTGGTGGATGTCATGAGCCTAAAGAGAAGATCAGTGTTTCAAACAACCCCACAAAACTCCTCATGCTTCTCACTCAAAAGGTGTTTTCAAGAATACTACTTACGGCATTACATTAGATGGTACCTTCTTTATAAGTACCTTTGAGAGAAATTTCTTTATGGTTCTAGACTCAGGAATTTTTATGATTCCCCAAGAATTTAAATTTTCAGTATCATTAAGGAAAAAAAAAAAAAAAAGTCCATATACCTAACTGATTTTTCTTCATAATGCTGCTAGAAAGCATAGGGTCATATTGGTGTCCAATTTTTTTAATAAGTATATAGGATTAGAGCATGTACTTTTTGTATATTTTGCTTATCTCATTTTTCTTTATGCTAATATTTACCTACATAATGTATGTCATTTTGCTGTGTCTCATAAATATCTTACGTTCCCTTAAATCCATTCTATAACAAAGCCCAAGACAAATAGCTGGGAGAATGAGCACAAAAATAAAGAATATTTTGTTTTGTATTATTTGCAACAAAGGGCACAGTATTTTTCTGAAAATGGTGGTTGGATTCAATTGAAGAATTTGCAACTTTTTTAGTTTTTGTTGTTCTCTATATCCATATTTCTCTTCTAAGAAAAAGTTAATTAACTCCTGAAGATTCTATTAAGGGTATTTCCATCACAGAAATTTTAGAAATTACAGCCACACTTGCAAAACAAATTAAATGAATCTCTTTTTCATTTTTAAAATTTAAAAAAAAAAGTCACTGTACATTCATGATAATAGTATAGATTAGCTACAGCTGGTCAACTGAGAGCCCCATACTGATACACAAAGAAGCAACCAGTCTAGGTTAGATCAGTGGTGAGAGTAAGTCTAAGAGAATGTTTAATAGCAAGGGCTTGCCAGTATTGGCTGGACAATATTAGATCACTTCTCAACCAATGCTGTTTGTTATCCTTCAAAATCCCAGTGTTAAAGGACTCATCAGGTATTGTGAAGCAAAGATCTTGGAAATAAAATGGAACTTATTAATGTTGCAGTAACTCTCCTGGGACCTTAATCACAGTTACCCTTAACTGGGGAGACCACTGTTAGCCTACCATGGAGCATCCTCTTCTGATGACCCTCTGAGTAGCACACTTTGTGTCAGACCCCAAGCACAATGCTATGTATGCATTGTCTCATTATAGGCTGACAACATTATAGGCTGTGAAGTAAATATTCTTACTCTCATTTGCAGATGAGGAATGAGGCCTAGCGGGGTTAAGAAACTTGACTAGAGTCACGCATAAGGTTTATCTGACTCTAAAGGCCTCTGTGAATCACAAATTATTTATGGACTTCTCCACAACTTTTTTGTGAGAGAAGTCTATTTCTGGTTCTTGAATTCCAAATGGTCAAGAGGTTGATGGATAAGTGACCTCTAAACAAGATGCATATTACTTTATTAAACATTATTTAATTTAGTCCTTCCTACAGTGGGTACTACCATGGACTGCTAAAAGAACTAACAGATCTGTCCTGGAGGAAGTGCAGCCAGAATGCTCCTTGGAAGCAAGAATGGCCAGACTTCGTCTCACCTATTTTGGTCATGTTGTAAGAAGGGACCATTCCCCAGAGAAGGATGTCATGCTTGGTAGGATGGAGGGTCGACGAAAGAGGGGGAGGCCTTCAACGAGATGATTGACCTGGTGGCTGCGATGATGGGCTCAAGTATAGCAGGGATTGTGGGGCTGGCACGGGATCGGGCAGTGTTTCGTTCTGCTGTGCATGGGGTCGCTATGAGTCAGAAACGACTCGATGGCACTTAACAACAACAACAATGGGTTATGTTCCATTCTTCAAGAACTGAAAATCTCTATCCATATTCTAACTTCCATACTCAATTGCCATGGAGTCAACCCCAAATCATGGCAATGCCATGTGCATCACAGTAAAACCGTGCTCCATTATTTTCAATGGCTGATTTTTTTGAAGGTGATCATCAGGACTTTTTTTCCAAGGAGCCTCTGAATTGCAATTTTTCAGTTAGCAGCTGAGCACTTAACCACTTGCGCTACCTAACTATATCTTCCCCCTACTCTCCCCACCCACAGATATCTTTCCCAACCACATACCTGTTCTTTTCTAGGCTAGGACCAGGACCATGATCCCAGGCAAAACCAGAAAGGGATTTTTTTCTTCTGGTAAGATGGCTGATAGACAGACAAGCTACACAGACCCTCTTCCACAAAGAGAAGAGAAACCAATTGACAGAGATACAGAAGATAATCCTGGAATCCTGCGCTTTGAAAAGAAGTATACAGAAGTGAATTAGGCACCAACTAGTAGAAAAATGTGAATGAAAATAGTGAGTATGGAGACAGTCAGAGTAGTGGACTGTTAGCTACTCTGATAGGACCAACAGCCTATGTACTTCCAAGTGGTGTTGGGTCCTGAGATCAGTCCTGATCACCAAGAGCTGCAGGGATGACTGCACCGGTGGCCTGTGACTAGGAAGAGAAACAGCAAGGAGGGAGACAACCTGAGTTGTGGACTTTTGGCTGTCTGGAAGGTGCAGCCATTTTGATTCTTTACAAGCGGTGGCCATTTTGGATATTTAAAGTAACTGAGGGCACAGCCATTTTGAATGTTCACAAGTGGTGGTCATTTTGGATATTAAAAGTGATCAAGGGCACAGCCATTTTGAATGTTTGCAAGTCGTGGCCATTTTGGATTTTAAAATGACAGCATTTTCATTTGGATTCCAGGGACTTAAGAATAGGTTCTGTTTGCCAAGAATGGCAGGGACACACAGGAGGCTGACAATGGGAAAGGAGACAGGTGGTGAGTGTGTAAGTGCTGCCAACTAGCAAATAGAGGAGCACAGCACAGTACCCTGTTTATGTAGATAACATACAAAGAAAACAAAAATCGTCAGCAAGACACTCCAACACACAATCACCAATTAAATATAAACACAAAAACATCACAATGCCTCAGAGACAAAAGAGCATTGTAGTCCACACAAAGAAGCAAGATAAAGCAGGAGAAACAAGGGACCAGGATACAGACCCAAAACACATCCTTGAGGAAGACACAGCATTGGAACTCCCTGGTAAGGAATTAAAAAGAATTATAGTTAAATACTGTGGTGTAGTAAATTATATAATGTGGCTTTTCTAGCCATAAGTCTTTGTAAACTACATGGTGGAATCTGTTGTGAGCAACTGAGTAGCTCCTGATTGTTAAAGTTATCCTCCTGGGGTATTTCTGTTGAGAATGGCAAAAAGCCATCTGTTTCTCCCAGAACTTCTGGGAAGTTCTCTCTCTCTCTCTCAGGTATGTAGAATTCTGATGTTGGGATTGGTTAGTTTGGTCACTCTGTCAGGCTCAAAAGGAGCCTATGTAGAGGCAGAAGAAATATCTCTCACTGCTGGCTGGGAGATGCAAGAGACATGAATTGCTGAGAGAGAGATGTGAGAGATACACATTGCTGAGAGAGAGACATGAAAGACATGCACTGCTGGGAGAGAGAAACTAAGAGACATGCACCGCTGGGAGAGAGACTGTTGGCAGCTGAGAGATGGTGGGCTGAGACTGAGCATGTTCCTGAACTTTAATTAGTAGCCTGTTCCTTCCCTAATAAACCCCATAACATGTGACTTTTTTGTGGCCACTGCAGCAAATTATCAAACTCAGCAGAGAGGTGGTGGGTGCTGCAGGAGGAACGATTGCTGTCAGGGTTGGTGAAAAGGCTAGAGGGAGGCAGTATGTCTGGCCTTGCAGGAATAGGCCTTGGGTTACTGATGATGTTTCATTTTCCTCTTGTGGGGTTAGAGGAGGTCACAAGATGCAGCCTTCTTGCTTCTTTGGCAGGCACTTTCAACAAACTGAGAGACAGATCAAGGAAAACACTGATAAAATTGAGGAAAGCACAGAGAAAACCCTAGAACAATTTCAAAAGACAATATAAGAACAAAATGACAAAATAAATGAAAAATTGGAAATGGTGCCAAATTAACAGATAAAAACCCAGGAGAATAATACTAAATTTTCAGAAATAGATAACACATTGAACAGGCAAAGGAGTAGAACTAAATTAATGGAAGACAGAATGAGTGAGATTGAAAGCAAATACCTCAATACTTCTTTGGAGAGGGATCAGTCAGAATAAAAAAGATAAAAAAAAAAAAAAAATGAAGAAAGCATAAGGTTCATGTGTGATACCATCAAAAGGACTAACCTAGGTGCCTTTGGAATTCCAGAACAGGAAGACACAAAGAAAACCACAGAAAAAATTGTCAAAGATTTGTTGGAAGAGAATTTTCCTGGTATGATGAAATATAGCCATTCAAGAAGTCCAACAAACCCCAAACAGGATAGACCCCAAAAGAAAATCACCAAGATATATCATCATCAAACTCACCAAAACCAAACACAAAGAAAGAATAATGAGAGCAGCATGGGGAAAACGAAAAGTTACCTACAAGGGGCAACAAATAAGACTAACCTCAGATTTCTTGACAGAAACCATGCAGGTGAGAAGACAATGGGACGGTATATATAAAACCCTGAAAGAGAAAAATCTGCAACCAAGAATTACGTACACAGCAAAACTGTCCCTCAAATATGATGGTGAAATTAAGACATTTCCAGATAAGCAGAAATTAAGGGAATTTCTTAAAACCAGACCAACCTTACAAGAGATGCTAAAAGGAATCCTTTGGACAGAGAACCAACAGGAGCGAACAACTGACCATTAATACACATGATGACATAACCCAAAAATCAACCCACTTACAGAAGTCTCAAAAGTAAAAAAGTCTACGAGATTGTAAACAGGGAACCAGAGACATCAATTGACAAATGAGGACAACTACAAACCAAAAAGAGGGGGAAAAAATATGTAGTTACAGAACTTCTAAATGGTAGGGAAGTCCAGACAACTACAAGATAGAACGTATCGTTCTGAACTAAGGGAAGAGAATTATAAATCACAGGTAACCTCAAAGAAAAATGATAAACCTTCACATCGAAATAAAAAAGAGGACCAGCACAAATATTTAGCAATACTAAAACAATAGCAATGAAGGAAGTGATAACACGATTCATAAACAAACGAGCTCAACACAGAAAATTATAGAAACCTCCAACACCTCCACAACAAAAAGATTATGAACTTGGAGGACATTATACTGAGTGAAATAAGTCAATCACAGAAGGACGAATATAGGTATTAGCTGATTTTAATAAAAAGTCAAGGAAAGGCTTATATATGGAAGGAAATTTTCTTTGTTGGTTACCAAGGGTGGAAAGGGAGGGGAGGGAACACTGCAAACAAAAAAAAAAAAAAATGCATTGACCCATATCAGTTTAGTGTTGTATGTTTCACTGTACCTAAATTTTATTTCAATAAAATGCATTTTAAAAAAGGGGATTTGAACACAAGTTTTAAAATGGCTCTTCTCCCTTTCCTTTATTATCTGATCTATCCACATTTTCCTGCCCCCACCCCCAAAAAAAGACAACTGACATCATTAAACACATGAAAATGATACATAAAATAAAATGTGACTTAAAATATGTCTCCAAATGACCAATAATTGTCTCTTAAAGGTTCTTCAAACTACCATGGGATAAAGGCCTATTTTTGTTTCTTCAAGTGCCTCACCATTTAAGAAGTTTGCACCAGTTAGCAGCCTGCTGTTCTAACAGTCTTGTGAATTTAGATTGTTTAGTTAATTATAAACACATTTCAAAGTCATTCTTTCTGGCATTTTTCCTGGAATGAGTGACTGCCACTCCACAGCTCACAGAATGATGATCTTCAATAGTTTTCAGTCAAGGTTCAGGAAGAAATATGCCACACCGGGATTCGATTATTTACCAACATAATGTTGGATTCAAGCCAATGAGACACCAATATATTTTCCTTTGAAGTCTGACATATTGCCTGCTGTTTTCTTGGCTGGCAGACAAATAACTGTGGCTGTTTCAAAAATCACCTACAATTCAAGTCAGGAAATACTTCTTGTGATTGGCTCATCTTACAGACACAGATCTCATGCTCCTTTGGGATGCCAAAGGTGAGTCCCCCAGAGTGGGTGAGTTTTGGGGCCTTTCAGAGGTATAAGACTTCTGCTTGGTGATCAGTCCCTCCACATAGCTATTCAAGAAAGGGTCCAATAAATTCTTAGCAACTTTGCTACAAATAGAGACATGTAACAAAATCATCACTTTTCTATAATGTCTTAGATTGATTTTTTTCTTCCTCTTTAAGAGCCCTAAGAGAAATGACATAGAAAACATGTTTGGTAGTGATCTGAAGTCACAGAGCCATTACTGTCAGGCTACTGTGAGACTAAAACCCCATGGCAACCCAAAGAACTCCCTAAGGCACTTCTGCTGTTGTTCCTTGGTATCAATTCTGAACAGTAGGATTTCTCACTAGAAAATCTTACTCTCACCAAACAGCTTGGATGTGGGTTTCCAAATGATAAACCAAATTTAGAGTTAGAATTAATTAAAAAGTTTAACATTCTGAAACAAAATTCTCATTATTTGAAAGTTAAGTATCTTAAAGCCCGTTTAGTCCTACTTTTCAACTGGTTAGGAATGATTCCTTTACCTTTTAAATACCTCTACTGATAGGGAGTTCATTACCCTGTATCACTGAATAACATTAGTAAAATATCAGCAACCCAAATGTATAATCTGATCAATTCCATGTCTCTTGTAGAACTGTTATGAACCATGTTTTATAAATACAAATTAACTTTTAATTTGAAGTCACTCAGAAACAATATAATATTTATTTTTTAGGTAAAGATGCTACTTTATCTGTAATTTAAGTCTAAACCAAAACCACAAACCAAAGTCACTGCTGTCGAGTCATTTTGACTCATAGCGACCCCTCCTTGTGTTTCCAAGGTGGTATCGCTACAGAAATAGATTGCCTAATCTTCCTTTTGAGGCGTGGCTGGTGGGTTTGAACTGCTAGCCTTCTGGTTAGCAGTCAAATGTCTTAGGCATTATGCCACCAGAGCTCCCAATTTAAGTCTACTGTATTATATTTTTTTTCATTCTTTTACTTCATTTTAGGAGCTCTAGTGGTGCAGTGGTTAAGGTATGTAGCTGCTAACCAAAAAGGTGGGCAGTTTGAATCTACCAGATGCTCCATTGGAGAAAGATGAAGCAGTCTTCTGTAAATATTTACAGCCTTGGAAACCCTATGGGACAGTTCTACTCTGTCCTATAGAATCCCTATGAGCCAGAATCAACTTGATGACAGTTAGGTTTTTTTGTTTTGTTTTGTTACTTCATTTTATATATCTAAGCTCATTACTTTTCAATTTTGACTTTACTCAATGCATATTTATTATTCTTGGTATAATATTTCAAGGATTGTGAGGGAAGTGTTTCATTCTGCTGTACAGAGGGTCATTATGTATCAGAGCTGACTTGATGGCACCTAACAACAACAACAACAACAGATACTTTCAAGAGATGGTAACATTATATCCCAGATGCCCAAAATCCTCCAGGTTTTCACCCCTTTTTTTCAGTATAATTTTTAATAGCACCTCTTTTATTTTCAAAAGTATACCAGTTTGGATGACATATTATATAGTCAAGACCTATACTTTAAAGTTTTTAAAAATTTTGTTTCATTTTTAAAAATTGTACTAAAAATATTCACAAATTAAGATTGGAAACCTCCAGCCCATTATTTCCCACCTTTCTCCATTAATATGCTTTAATATTTTTATTGTTAAATCTTTTTGACTATGGAATATTCTTAATACAGTGAATAGCTGTTCCAGGCTTAAGAACTACCACAGAGTGACTAGAGTTTGTGCTCTCTGTGTGGACAGAGGGCCCGGTACCAATGGGATGTCACTCTCATTAAGAGATTGAGAGCCACAGGGAGTCTTGCTAAGACAGGCACAGCATGTTAGCAAGTGTAACGTGGATATCCTCATACCTGAGAAAGCCTTCCCTCCACTTGACCATATTTCTTTAATCTTTGTGTGACTCAGTTTCTCTGTCTCTAAAAGAGCACAATGATACCTACATCACAGGGCTGTTGTAAGGATTAAAGGGATGATATCTATAGGGTACTCATAGCCACCAGGAACAAAGACATTAAGTAATTGCAAAATGTTCGGTTCAGTTTTTTCAGCTTCTCAGAAAAGGGCTCCCACTGACTTGAAAGAGAGCATCATACTCAGAGAGGAGAAGCCCACTGGGAGAACAGAGCCTATTACCTTCATTATCATTGTCCTAAAGTACAGAGGACAGAAAGAACAACAAAGAAGCTAAAGAACTGTGGTCACAGAAAAACAAAATACAACAAGGAAAAACTAACCAATGGGACATGAAAGAAAATCTGTTAAAAAAAAAAAAAATGAGCCTTTTCATTTCAAAATAATCTGTGAAGACTGTAAGCCAGAAACAGTTTCTAAGAAATCATCTAGATAGTCCCTGATCACTTAAAATAATACCACATTCGTGTATTTTTCACAATGGAATGCACCATTGTCCCTCACTCTATCCTTCCTTGCATTATACATTCTAATCTAAAAGCCTAATGACAATGGTCACTTTCAGAGTGGATTAAATTTAAAAGATTCTATTTAGACACCATTCTGTAAAGGATGTTCAGGTGATTAAATAATAGATAATGAAATTAAAATTGTTTATACTATTTTGGCATAAAATATTAAGGCCTCCAAGGTTGAAGAATAAGTATAGACAAATAAAAAGTGCCATTATTGCTCTGGTAACTTGCAGTCAAGTGGATGTGAGACATTTACTAAAATCAAATAGGGAAAAAATATGAATAGTAGAAGATGTCACTCCAAGCAGTATTCTCGCAGCAAAATGCATGTCAAGAGTTCTTCAGAGCACTCTGGGAATGCATAGAACTTTACAAATCAATTTGCCAAATTGGCTTGGCTGGAAATCATGCTCTTTGTACATGAATCCAAGGAGCCCTGGTGGCACTGTGGTTAAGATCATGGCTGATAACCTGAAAGGTCAGCAGTTTGAGCCCACCACACACTTTTCAGGAGAAAGATGTGGCAGTCTGTATCTGTAGATTATAGCCTTGGAAACCTGTCCTACTGGGTCTTTCTGAGTCAGAACCGACTTGACTACAATGGTCTGTTTTGTTTTTAATGAGTGCACAAATCCCATGGAAAGGCATTTCTGAATCTATCAGGCTCTCTCAAGCCTTATTCAACCAATGCTGAGAGTCAGGGTAACATCATGAAAAAGGACTTCAGGATCAGTGATACCTGAGCTCAAATTCTAGCTCTACCACCTCACTTGCTGTGTGACTTTGGATAAGTAACATGACCTCTCTGAGAATGGGATTACATAATACCACCCACCATACAAAGTACTGGGAGGATTAAACGCCCACACTACACAGGGTCACTCTGGTGCACTGGTTAAGCACGCAGTGCTAAATGAAAAGTTGGCAGTTTAAACCCACCAGCTGCTCTGTAGGAGAAAGATACAGCAAACTGCTTCCATAAAGATTTACAGCCTTAGAAATCCTATGGGGTAGTTCTACTCTATCCCATAGGGTTGC
Source organism: Orycteropus afer afer (assembly GCF_000298275.1). Lineage (NCBI taxonomy): Eukaryota > Metazoa > Chordata > Mammalia > Tubulidentata > Orycteropodidae > Orycteropus > Orycteropus afer. The sequence goes on from NW_006921640.1 coordinate 4,067,336, forward strand.
TATGAATTGGAATTGACTAGATGGTAACAGGTTTAGTTTTTTGGTTTGGAATTTGTAAAAGACCTGAAAACCAAAAAAAAAAAAAAACCCCAAACTCATTGTCATCGAGGCGATCCAACTTATAAACTTATAGCAACCCTTCCTTGGGTTTCCAAGGCAGTATCACTATGGAAGTAGATTGCCCAACCTTCCTGAGGAGTGGCTGGTGGGTTTGAACCGCCAGCCTCTGGTTAACAGTCAAATGCCTTAGACACTACACCATGCTTAATTTGGTGTTGTCTATATAGTTATAAACAGCCCATAAATAGCCTATAAACGAGATGGATTGACACAGTGCCTCAATGATGGGCTCAAGTACAGCAAGGATTGTGGGGATGGTGCATTAGTGGGCAGTGTTTCGTTCTGTTGTACACAGGGTCACTATGAGTTGGAGCTGACTCAATGGCACCTAACAACAACATAAACAACCCAGAATGAAAGAACTCCTCCCTAAAAACTATCTACTCCCTCAGTCTACTATACAACAGGTAGACAACTTATAATAACCAAGTACAGTTTAGAAAACATTAATATAAAAAGCTTATAAATACTTAACCAAAACAGATGCTTAATTTAATTTAAGCTTTGAGAAGAACCAAACTGCAGATTCTTAGGTGTCAAAAGATAATTTTATTTTATAATCTATATAATTCTGCCATTAAAGTAGCCCTGCTGGAAGAATAAGGAATTCTGGTGGTGTAGTGGTTAACACATTTGGCTGCCAAACAAAAGGTCAGCTGTTTGAACCCACCAGCCACTCCATGGGATAAAGATGAGGCACTCTGCTTCCATAAAGATTTATATCCTTGGAAACCCTACAGGGCAGTTCCACTCTGTCCTATCAGGTCACTATGAGTTAGGATCAACTCAATGGCAGTGGGTTTGTACTTTTTGTGACACGATGGCTAAAAGCTTGGCTGCTAACCAAAAAAAAAAAAAAAAAGTCTGTAGTTCAAACCCACCAAGCAGCTCTGCAAAAGAAAAAAATTGGCAATCTGCTCCCATAAAGATTACAGCCTAGGGAATTTGATGGGGCAGTTCTAGTCTGTGAAATAGGGTCACTGAGTCAATATTATCTCAAATGCACACATCAACAACATACATTGTTAACTTGTAGAAATTAAGCACACAATTCACTCCTTTTAAAACCATACATGCTGACTATCCACGGTGGGCTTTCCAGAGCCTGTTACTGCCAGATGAGTCTTTGGTCCTGAATATGTAAGAGGTAGAAGCAAAGGACTCAGAACTGGAAAGGTCTCAGAGTTAGCCCCATCTAGCCTTCTCATTAAGGAGCTCTGGTGGTGTAGTGGTTAAAAGTATTGGACTACTAACCAAAAGGTCGGAGGTTTGAACACACTAGCTTCTCAGCAGGAGAAAGATGAGGCAGTCTGCTTCTGAAAAGATTTTACAGCTTTGGAAATCCTATGGGGTAATTCTACTCTGTCCTAAAGGGTCATTATGAGTCCAAATCTTAGACGGTAGTGGGTGGGTAGCCTTCCCATTCAATAGGTGAAAAGACTAAGGCTGAGAGAGGGGAAGTTGCTTGGCCCAAGTAAAACAATAAGGCCTTGGGTTAGGATTTTTAGTAAAGTCACTATAAACAAAACCTGTAACAAAAAGAAATTACTACAAAGTTTTATTCACTGATATTTCCAACCAGTGTCCAATTACTCAATAAGCAATGTAAGCACAGGCTTACTTTAGCTTATTTATTTATCTGTAGTGAACAATTTCACATTTTTTTACTATTTAAAAAATTCTCCTTCTAGGTATGGCTGACATCTGTCTCTCTCTCACCCTGCAGTGAATTGCTTGATGTGGCCCTTCTAGCCATTGTCCTCCATTCTGTGATATTTTGTAAATCTCATTATCCATGCCTATTTGGGGTGGTGTGGTAGTTAAGGTCAGGTATCAACTTGGCTGGGCAGCTGGTAGTAGTCATTCCCTATAATGACTGGCAATTGACTCTGTGATGGGATTTAGGTTAATTCTGTTGGGGCAACGCAGGTGGAATGTATCTTGAGTCCTGCCTTGCTGGAGGGTACAATTCAAATCACCACCCTTAGCTTCCCTGAGGGTATACCTATGAATCTCTTGGGAAGATTTGCTCTCCTCTTACTCCGGCTTTGTGTCTTGGATCATCCTCATCTCACCCCTGGATTTGGGACAGCAGCCATCATCTGATCTGCTGATCGAGGTTCATCAAACCCTGAGAGTTGGGAGGATCCGCCAGACCTACTCACGGACCTGGGACTCGCCAGCCTGCCAGCCTCCACCACTACTACTTGAGATGAACCCTTGGGTGTCTGTGAGTTCTGTGAGGCGTTACAGAGAAATACAGAACCCTAAGACTGGGGAAATTACTGGGAGGAGGAGGAGGAGTTAATGTCTGAAATGATGGAGTGGCATGGTAGTTTGGACATTTGGGACATCTTTGACCTCTGCCTCATGGGGACCGGCCTTGTGCTGATCTTCCTAAGAGAAATTGTTCAAGCACACCCTAAAGCAATTTCCTACAGAATCAAAGCCTCTTTTCAAATTTACAATCCCTCACAAAGATAGATTACTGAGAAAGCAAGGTAAGCATGGCTTACATGTACTTATTTACTAATCTGTAATGAACAACATTGCATGTTTTTCACCACATGATGCAACATTGTTCACTACATATTGGTAACTAAGCACACATAAGCTCATGCTTACCTTGCTTATTGGGTAGTCCACCCCTGTTTCCAACTCTGTGGACGAACAATGTCAGCAGCTTGTCTGGTAATGGATCTGGTCTGACCTACAGGAAGGAAGTTTTCCTCTAACATCATAACAGAGGGAAGCCTTCTAAAATCGGTTAGTCTCCTCGTACATTTCTCAAGATGACACAGAAAGAATCTAGTTTCTAATACATCTGAAGGTTGAAAAAGCTGAAAGGAAAAAAAAAAAAAAACATTGCCAAAATAACCCTTTGAACCTTGAATATGACATTTGCTGCCCCATGGTAAGAGGCACTGTACTAGGCCCACAATTCAGGTAAATGCCACCATCTGAATGTAATTCCTCACATTGAGTTGACAAATCAAACATTTTAGCAACTTTTTAGGGTGTCCATTATGACTTTTTCTATAAAAATCAAATTCTCCAGTTAAATTTCTGAGCAGAATAATTTCTTACAACTGATCGGTATATTTAAAAGTTACTAACCCATACAGTGTAAGATTTACTAACACCTAAGTAGAATTAGATCCCTGTTGTATAATTCCCCAACTGTAAATCAACATTGATTACTAATTCTGATTCTATCTTGGTAATTAAGGTAACATTATATCCTAAATACACTGATTTAGAAACAGGGTTGTCCTGAGGCTAATTTCCAGTTCAAATATATTTCAATGCTTCAAAGCAATTTTACATCAAAAACCCTTATAGGAGACTACCATCAAGACAGAGTAGGATGGAGGCTAGAAGGAGGAGATGAAGTCAGGGGACTTCATGTTTTTAGGATGGGAAAAGCCATAGGACCTGCCTACAGTCTGAGGGGAAGCAAACAGGAAAGACAATCGAAAATTCAGAGGACACACTTCGTAATCACTGACAGGGATGGGGCCCCCTCACCAGCACTTTTGGAAAGAAGCAGGAAATAAGAAGGAAGGGAAGGCGAGAGGGAAGAAAGAGAGCAAAAAAGAAGAGGATGAGGGGAGGGAAAGGAGGAAGGAGAGGAAAGGAGAGAGTATGGAAGGCAAAGAAAATGCAGACAAATGTTGAAGAAAGTTTGGGTGACAGATATGCAGGTGAGGAATTAAAAAGGAACTCACCAATGGTTTGCAATTGTAAAGAGAGGTTCTGCTCAAACACATATTGTATACTGTAGGGATGTACTCAAATAACAACTCAAAACTACTCGAACCTCAGTCTTTAACAAGGTCATATATCGATGTGGAAAAAAAAAATACCTCCTAGTAAAGAAAAACTCAAACTCTAAATTAGGTTAATTCACAGTGTGGATGTAATAAATAGAAAATATACAGTTTGATATTTAGGTTGTCAAAGTGATAAAAGAAAGCATACTCAAGTCTATAGAATAAGCCTTTCCAATCCCAGAAATTACTAAGAATGCAATAGTTATCTTGGCTGCAATGACTTGTAAATATCTAGAAGAGCCCAGATTTTAAAGCCCTGAGGACACTTGCTAAAACTAAGAAATTTGGCACTAGTCTTTGCATACAATTTGGGGTTTCTTTCAGAGTTGATATCTTACCAAACAGAGCCATCTGTGTTCCCTCTGGGAAAGGTTCAACTGTTCTGTTGCCATTGACATGATGTTTGGCTAGGAAAAAAAAAAAAAAAGAAAGAAAGAAATGCAAGTTTAAGTGTAAAGTTCTACACACATACTAACACATGTCATTAAATGTGTCAAGGAGCCGATTTCTCATTTTTAGATATAAATGGCACCAAAGCTTGCCCTCTTCAAAGAGTTTTGACTATTTTGTTTTTTAATCTCACAGTTAGAGAAAACCCTAGACAGGGATCATGGAGTTCAGATAATTCGTTTTACAATGTACGTGCCCAGGCTGACCTTGTGTAGTTGTACAGCGAATGGTGGCAGAGCTAGTTCAGCAAGAAAGCCCCTGATTCCTGGCCAGAGGGTTCCCACTGTGCCAGGCTGTCCCATGGAGAATAAGGGAAACTCCAGTTCCAGGGTGAACTGGGAATGGCTTCCCCCTGAAGATTCCTGACAATCAGAACACTGACCCAACCAATACATAAAGGGAGAAGTAAAGATAGTGGGATCAATTTTTCAAGAAACAGAATAGCAGAGCAGTCATTCCACCACAGTTCCAGCACTGTTCCCAGGGTTAAAGACACTAGCTCTCTAAAAGACAAGATGAATATTCCAGTGCTTCTTATTACTCTTTATCCCCCAGCTCCCTCAACCAATCATTCTTCCTATCCTAGTGCATTTCAAGTACTGAGAAATAAAAAGTGACCAGATAATGCATTCCCAGAATTAACTTGTTCTCATAGCCCTGAAACGGTAACCATAAAGAGAATATTTGACTATGTCCCATTTATGAATAATTTAATAATATCCTCAGCTATTTTTTTTAATGAGAGCATTTATGTAGGAAATACATAAGAGAAGTATAGCTAAAAGAATGTAACACTACATCATGGAGCACATACATGTTGATTTAATGGGTTACAATAGATGTATTGAACTCTAGCACTAGAGGGAAGGTATGATTTAGGGGAAAAGGGATCTAAGGGGAAAGTCCTCAAGAAGAGTTCATTTATCTTCAAGGCATAAAAATTCAAAAGCAAATAGTATCAGAAAGCTTATAATTAATTATGTGCTAAGCCCTGGAATACAGATTAAAGTAAGAGTTTTCAGAGGGAGAGAAGTTGGGAAGTCATAATCCACAACATGGAGGAATTAAGACTGGTACAGAGTTTTAAAGAAGTAGGATTTGGAAAGGTAGAGAATGAGGAAGCAACTTAAGTGAGGAGGAGTAGCTATAACCACTGCATCATCTGGGCAGAGAAGAATATGGTCTGAATGTAGTAGAGGTGATATGTTGATCAGTGATAATTAAGGATGGATTGTGTTCTGGTTACCTAGTGCTGCTCTGACAAGAATATACCATAAATGGGATGGCCTTAACAAACAGAAGTTTATTCTTACAATTTGGAGGCTTTAAGTCCAAGTTCAAAGTGGCAGGCTCTAGGGGCTGGGCGAAAGCCCCTCGGCCTTGGGCTTCAACTCTGCCTCCTGCTCCTGGCCCACTGAAGCTACAGGCTTTTCTTCACTCAGCTGCTGGCTGCAGAGGCTGACAAGCCCAAGGTCAACAAGTAACAAGGCACAGTCCTGATATTACCAAACCACACAGCAGGCCATTAAATGTCCCAAGATTGGGAAAGAGCATGGCAGGCTGCTGAATGAAAACTCGGCTACATGCAGGGTCCATGCATGCCAAAAAGCTGCAACCCATTCCCAAAGCTTCTCCTTATATACAGGAAGCAGACCGCATCCCTAAACCATCTACTCAGCTGTTTGCGGCAGATTCTACCTTGGAGTTGATTGCCAGTCTCATCATGGGGGATAACTACAATCAGCTGCCCAGCCACTCAAAACCAGGTCCAGCCAAGCTGGTACATAACCTTAACTACCACATCTGCCCTCCAGCTTTCACACGGTTTACTCCAGAGAAAGGCATTGCTGGGGTATGAAGGCTGAAAGGAGAGTAACAGGACATTTATCATCTTTTCCCCTCTTCCAGGATATCTATGGCAGTGATTATGTTTCCTCTTTGGTTCTGGGTCCTATAAGGGATCCCCTCTCTCTGTGGTACCAATTCCTACTGAACAGATCCTTCACTCCTGGCCATTAATTCAAGTCCATTAAAAGTCCCAAGGTCGGCAGAGCATGGCAGGCTGCTGAACAATGACTCGGCTACATGCAAGGTTCAAGCATGCTATAAGCTACAGACCATTCCCAAAGCTGTTTCTTATATATGGGAAGCAGACCACATACCCAAAGCAGCTACTCAGCTGCCCCAATAGATTCCACGATGGAGTTAATTACCAGTCTCACCATGGGGAATAACTAAATTCAGCTGCCCAGCCACTCAACCAGGCCTAGCCAAGTTGACATACAAACTTAACCACCACAGATCAAGAAGCTGGGTTGGTAAGCACTCTGGTAGTGTAGTGCCTAAGGCATTTGACTGCTAACCAGGAGGCTGGTAGTTCAGACCTACCAGCCACTCCTCAGAAGGAAGATTGGGCAATCTACTTCCATAGCGATACTGCTTCAGAAAGTCAGATCTGACTCCATGGCACTGAGGTTGGTTAGTTTTTTTTTTCTTTTTCTCAGTAGGCTGGGATCATGTGATGCAAGGTCTGGAGAACCCTGTTCAAACTCATGGGAACCTTAGGCAGTCTCCCAAATCACTGGAAGTCTTGTAGAATCTGAAGGTTTTCAACGCTCAATCTAATCCAGACAATCCTTTGGGGATTCTATCAGTTCAAGAGTACAGAGACTTCCACTTGTTCCTAAGGAATTGTGGTATTTTCCTAAAAACAGAAAATCTGAAAGAAGGGAAGGAGCCATTACAGGGCTCAGAGTATAAGCTAGTCAGTTCAGCAGCCTGAAAGAAGTCTCTAGCTATTAATTGGCACAATTAGCAGTTGTATGAAGGGAAGTCCCAGGTGATCACACGACCTTGAAAAATGCACATCCATATGGTTAGAACCTATGGTTACTGAATCTAAGGAAACATGCTGAGGCTTCATGTGGAGGTCACAGTTCTGTCCTATGCTATAGAGATAGTACCTCATAACACCTGGGAGTGATTTAGAAAAGCTTTATCTCTATACATATCAAGATTGATAAAACCATTCAAACTTGTTGGCTCACTAATCCCACTCATAAAATTTTGAGCTAAGAAAAATGCAAGAGAAAAAAAGGTGGTACACATCATTTATTAAAGTATTACCTGTAAAAATTAAATCTTAAAATCAACCAAACATCGAAAAGTAGAGAAATTGCTTTAGAAAACTCCCTAGAAACTGCTTACAATGGAACACTATGCAACATATTTTAAACATAGCATACGAGTGATATGGCACTGTGGTTAAAGCATTGGGCTGCTTACCAAAAGGTCAGCAGTTCAAATCCACCAGCTGTTCCACAGGAGAAAGACAAGGCAGTCTGCTTCTGTAAAGATTTATAAGCATGGAAATCCTACGGGGCAGCTCTTCTCTGCCTATAGGGTCACTATGAGTCAGAATCCACTCAATGACAGTGCGTTTGAGTTTTTTTTGTTTACAGACACATTGAAAGATAGTTGAGGTAACAGTAAGTGAAAAAAATCCTAATACATATTTCATGTAGATTATAATTACAATTAATGAAATTATGAATAGTTATGAAAAAAAACTGGTAAAAAAACCATGCAAAAACTTCTCAAGAAGAAAAACAAAGTGGAGGTCTCACACTCCCAGATCTTAAGGACTACTATACAGCCACAGTAGTCAAAACAGCATGGTATTGGTACAATAATAGACAGATAGACCAATGGAACAGAATTGAAAGTACAGATATAGACCCATCCACCTACGGACAACTGATCTTTGACAAAGGTCCAAAACCCATTAAATGGGGAAGAGACAGCCTCTTTAACAAATGGTGCTGCCCAAACTGGATATCCACCTATAGAAAAATGAAACAAGACCCATACCTCACCCCATACACAAAAACAAACTCAAGCTGGATAAAAGACTTAAATGTAAAACCCCAAACTATAAAATTCATCAAAGATAAAATAGTGGCAAATCTGGGAGCCCTAATTTATGGCATAAATAGACTATCAAACATAATATGCAGGAGATAGAAGAGAAGTTAGATGACTGGGACCTTTTAAAAATTAAATTCTTATGTGCATCAAAAGACTTTGTCTAAAGGGTACAAAGAGAACCTACAGATGGGGAGAAAATATTTGCCTATGACATATCTGATAAAGGACTTATCTTCAAAATCTATAGAAAACTTCAACACCTCAACACCAAAAAGACAAATAACCCAATTCACAAATGGGCAAAAGACTTGAACAGACACTTCACCAAAGAAGATATACAAGCAGCCAACAAACATATGAGAAATTGCTTGCAATCATTAATCATTAGTGAGATGCAAATCAAAACAACAATGAGATATCATCTTACCCCAGCAATAATAGCAAAGTTCAATGGGTCAGAAAATAACAAATGCTGGCAAGGTTGCAGAGAGATTGGAACTCTTGTGCACTGCTGATGGGATTGTAAAATGGTACAACCCTTGTGGCAAACAGTATGGCATTTCCTTAAAAAACTGAAAATAGAAGTACCATTTGACCCAGCAATTCCATTACTAGGAATATATCCTAAAGAGGTGAGAGATAGCACACTAACAGACATATGTATACCTATGTTCATCGCAGCACAAGTCACCATAGCAAAGAGATGGACACAACTTAAATGCCCATCAACGGATGAGTGGATAACCAACTGATGATATATGCAATGGAATACTATGCTACATTAAAGAACAACGAGGGATACACGAATCATCTCACAATGTGGATGAACCTAGGGGACATTATGCTGAATGAAATAAGTCCATCACAGAAAGACAAGTACTGTATGAGCTCATTACTGTAAAAAGACAGAGAATGGTTTGCTTGGGAAAGGGAACTCACTTAGTAGGTTACCAGAATGGGGAGGGTAGGTGAGGGATTAATTTTGGGCTACTTGGGGCCTACACGCTGACGTGGGTAGGGAGAGGTATATACGGGAAGGATCTATCACCACCATGATAACATTAGGAAATGGGAGGACACCAAATTGTGCACATAAGAGATAGACAACAAATGCTAATACCAACCAATGTGTCCACAATACTGCATTGCCATTAACACCAAACACAGTTCTACTCTGACACACATGGGGTCGCCATGAGTCAGTGTTCACTTGACAGCAAATAGTTATTGGATGGTTATCTTGTGAATTGTTTTGAGAATTAAATGAGTTAATATATTTAGAACACTGCCTGGCACATAGAAAACACTACATTAAACATTAAGCTATTATTACTATGTGTGAACTTTTATTTTTCACAAGATCTGAGACAGGAATGGCAAACACATGGCACATCTTTGCCTTTCCTCCACCTCCATACATATGGCAGACAAAAGTAATCAACCACAGCATACTTTTCATGATGACCCCATATGTGATTATAAATCCTTTCTCAGCATAGTACTCTACAAAATCTTTGATCATTTAGAGATAGCATAAAATCGTTTTGCTATTCTTGTTATACATTAAACAGAGATGGTACAAAGAAAGAAGCCATTTTCTTTCTTTTTTTCTACATGATTAAAAAAAAAATAAACCTTTGAAAATTTCCAAAACTTTATATACAGCTTTAGGGATAAGACTTGGGGAAAATTTATTGCTACTTGCAGTTTCTTGCAACTAAGAAATGATATTTCTATTCCTTGGAAAGTCTAAGCTTCAGAGACTATTTTCCAATTGAAACTCTGTTAAGGCAAATATTAGGGGGCCAAATAACCAGACGTTCTGTCCTTTAAATAAATAAACATATATATACCCACTCCCCACTTATCAACATGGTTAAGTTGCAAAGACCAGGTTGTTATGTGAAAGTTGACATTTCCTCAAAAACGGAGGATGACTACACCATTATGTAACTTCCAAATTATATCATTACATAACTGCCATATTACATCATTACATGTACTGCCAAACCACTGAGAATCATATCCCAGCCAAGCTGACACATAGCCTTAACCATCACAGCTGGTGTCATGTTTGCCTCATACTTCAGTGTTTGTTACTCCCTTAGTATGTCATTAATACACAACATTGTTGGATAGTAGAATTGTTACTATTGTCATAAATGTGAAAGGTCAGATAACAAGATAGTCAATAAGTAAGGAGTAGGTGTGTAAAATGCTTATTTAAAAAATAAGATTTGTGTGGAGGGGAGGCTAACCTGGGAGCTTAAGTTTTTTGTTTTTTTTTTTTTCCTTTTAATTGTGGAAATACATGGGTAACAAATCAGTTGCCATTTCAACATTCTTCCCATAAACAATTCATTGACATTAATTATTTAACCAGCATTTATAAATTCTGTTTTCAAAACTGGTAGTATGTTTCACTAAGGAAACAATCAAACTTACTAAACAGAAAAGTCATTCACTGATTGGGTACTAATTATTGATTAGTAGAAAACAAACCTGCAGAGTATGAAAGGGAGGCAGGCAGGTCTCTGACAGGAACATCTGTTGCCCAGCCACAGTAGGATGGCTGTCTCAGAGCTGGCTGATTGGGCAGATGTCCCTGTCCTCACTCCCTGCTCTGTGCTCCAGGAGAACAACCTCTGCTGATGGTGATGACTTGTCCTCAGTCAAGGGTATTTGAGGACGAGAAATAGCTTTTAATTTATCTTAAAAGTCTAATGCTTGAGGAACAGCAAGGTTAATTAGATCAAGATCAGGTCAAAGTCAAGTTTTGTACAGATTTTTGAAGGAGATTTGAGGGGTATGTTCTAAAGCTTTGGAAGATACATTTTAAAAAAAAAAATTTGTTTTGTGTATGTCTAATACACTTTAGACTTTATAACTGTTTTCTTCCTCTAAAAGGGTACATTAAAATGGCTTGTTACTGCACCTGCAATAATGCAAATTCAGACATAATCCAACTGGTTATTAGCTCCAAGGTAAGGTGGCTAAATGTCAGGGAAGTAGGGATGAGGAAGATGGGTCCTCAAACCCTCTTATAGGTCCAATCTCCTCCAGATCGGGTGACCAAGAGGACACCAACTAGAGATTCTGGGGAATGCTGCTGTTGTTCTCGGAGTCACAGCCAGACAATGAACCTAGAATCATCTCAGGACTGGAATGGACTTAGATGAAGTGAAAGCCTCAGAACTTCCAGTCAGCTGTCAGTGCAAGCCCACCCCAATCATGTTATTAATCCCACAAAACCCAATCCACATTTTATACCACTGAGTTGTTTGGAGTTATGATGTTTTACTACTGATCATTCATGCTGTCACAAAGTTTATCAGTGGTGATTAGGGTCATTTTTTGGCTGAAGTAAAGGTACATTTATTTCATTAACATACTAATAAAAATCTCTCAATCCCCCCAAACAAAATACATTCTCTCGCGATATCTTTTTGTAGTTCTTTGTCTAGGTGTCAAATTCATTGTGTTTCAAGATACAAATTAGGCTGAAATGAAGCAGGGTTCATATTTGGCCCACACACCCTAGCCTTAGACCACCTTCTCCCTTCTCCATCAGAGGGGCCCTCCGCAAACTGACTGAGCATTCTGGGCCCAGATCTTGCCCAATATGCCCTCCCCAGCATTTTAAGGATGATTTGACTGCTGTGAGTTTTGATTTTCAAAGAAAGAAAGCAGAGAAGTCCTGGGGACATACTCATTTTCCAGTCACTCAAATAGATAACTTTACACAGAACAAGGACATTGGAAAAGGACAATGGGTGAGTAATGATGCTTCTAGTCATACATGCCCAGAGCGACTGTGGTTCTATATTCATGTTTTATACCGTTCCTATAATTTTTTACTACAGTGTTTTAAGGTGAAAGTTGATGAAGAGTAGGTTTGCCCCCAACAGTGGGCTCTGTATGTGAGGAGGGGGAAGAGTAGGAAACTATAGGACAGTGGGCAAGTTTCCAGGAGGCATTCCTCACCCTAAAGTGTGACTTATGCTCTCCACCCATCTTATGCCCAAGGAAGTCCAAATATTTTCATAGTGACCCCTCCTTGGGTTTCTGAAGCAGTATCACTACAGAAGCAGATTGCCCAATCTTCCTTCTGAGGAGTGGCTGTTGTGTTTGAACCACCAGCCTTCTCATTAGTAGTCGAATGCCTTAGGCACTACACCACCAGAGCTCCCCTTACTGGCTGGAGTGAAGAGAAATCGACCTGTGACAACAGAACCAAAACCAAACTCACTGCCATCAAGTCAATTCCACCTCATATAGCGACCCCACTGGGTTTCCAAGGCTGTAAATCTTTATGAAAGCAGACTGCCCCATCTTTCTTCAACAGAGCAGCTGGTAGGTTTGAACCAATGAACTCTTGCTTAGCAGCCAAATGCCTTATCCACTACACCACCACAGCTCTTTAGAATGACAACAGGCAGATGGAATCTATGGCTAGGAGAGATAAGAAAGAGAATCCTTGACAAAGGCAATAGTGAGAATGAGAAGGGAATCCTCAACTCCTGTGGGCACCCAAAAAGTGTGCATTATTCTCAAAGTCCCAATGATAAGGGAAAGGCCAGTCCTTGTTGTGTTCCTCACATGGTGACCAGTGACTGTAAATAAGTGACATTTCCCTAAAGACAAAAGATGACTACTTGAAAGAGTAAAAGAAAAAAATAAAAAGCAGATGAGAACAGTTTAAGACTGTAGCACTAAAAGAGATTAATATATCGTTCAGGATTTTATGGTCTGACCGTTGGCATTGCCCCTGTTAATCCCATCCAGCACTATGAGTTCCCCTTCTCCCTTTGCCCGAGGTATAGCAATATTTCTAAGATGCACATCTTGGCCAGTAAGGAAGTTAAGACAATCCTGCACTTTCCAGCATCCTCTGTAGAATACTCAAAACTTCAAAATGTCAAACAGGATGAGGCAGAACCAGGTAGAGACCTAACCCTAGCTTACACAATAATGAGCTCTGATGAAGCATAAGCTAACACTTATGGGTAGGGTCCTTTGGATCATATATTTTGCACTGGAAATTATATTCTGAGCATTTAATATGTGTCAGTTACTATGCTAGGTGTTCTGGAGGTGAAGATAGACATCATAGACCCTGCATTCAAGGACGTCCACTTAATCAACAAACATGTTGAGAGAAATCATAAGTGAAGATTTCTGGGCAAAACTGTGAGGGGATGTGGGTGAGAATGTGCTTTAAAAAGTATAAAGCATTATTCAAATATAGGAGATTTGCATGTATTTCCCGAGATTTGCTCAGTGCACAAGACCATGAATTTATCTACAGACCTAGAATAGCAATGTCAAGTGCTTCTACCCTCAGCTACAAGCCCCGACTTTTTCCTAAGAAAAAAATGGCCTAAAATGATCCTGCCTAGAATGATCCTACTGTGCCCCATGTTCCATGAGGCTGCAAGACTGTCCCAGATGGTGAAGGAAAATGTAATGCAGGGGAATCCACAATTACTAGGTGCAGGAGGTAAGCCAAGGCCCTAGAAACCAGCTTTAGGATGATTTCTCCATGCTCTCTAAGCAGGCTTCCTTGACTGTGTAAAAAAAGATGGTAATTCCATTACCACAGAATGAGTGAGAAATGACAGGAACAGACATTCACATAAAAACTGAAAAATATATAAATAACAAATAAATATGCAAATAGATGCTCAATCACACAGTGAAATACTATTTTTAATTCATCAATATGGCAAAACTAAAAAACAATGCTTAGTACAGATGTGGATACAGTGAGCTGTGTCCGTCCAGAAGTATGAAGAGCTATAGTCTATTTGGAAAGCAATTTGACAATATGTATCAAGAGTATCAAAAACATTTAAACCCTTTGACCAACTAATTCCAATTATAGGCATCTATCTTAGGAAATAATCAGAACTGAAGCAAAGATTTCCAAAGATATTTATAACAGTATTGTTTATAATAGTGAAAAACTATAGATAACCTAAATAACCCAACAAAAGGGGAATAATGTAGAAAACTGACACAGTCATAAGATAAAGTATGTATACACACACACACACATTTATATATATGCTTGGGGGGCAACTTTATTTTAGGGCCAGGGCCCAAGGTAGGTGGGTGTGGGGCTCGAGGGCTACTTTTCACTTGGGGGCAGCTCTATTTTAAGGTTGGAGCCAAGATAGGCAGGTTAGGGGCTCAGGGGCTGCTTTTCTCTTGGGGGCAGCTCTACATTAAGTCCAGGGTCAGAGGTAGACGGGCACGAGGCTTGGGGGCTGCTTTTCACTTGGAGGTGGCTCTATTTTAAGGCCAGGGACCAAGATAGGTGGGTTCAGGACCCAGGTGCTATTTTTCGATTAGATGCGGCTCTATTTTAAGCCCAGTGCCTGAGGTAGGCAGGTGCAGAGGGGTTAGGAACAACTATGGGAGACAAACTTCTCTGTCAGTTTGTTATCCTGTGGTGCCTTATGTGTTGCTGTGAGGATGGAGGCTATGCCACAGGTATAAAATGCCAGCAGGGTTACCCATGGTAGACAGGTTTCAGCAGAGCTTCCAGGCTAAGACAGGCTTGGAAGAAGTAAGAGGCCATCCACTTCTCAAACAATTGGCCAGTGAAAACCTTATGAATAGCAGTGAAACACTATCTGATACATTACTGGAACACTTTATGAATAGCCCTGAAACATTGTCCAATATAGTGCCAGAAGATGAACCATCAGGACAGAAGGCACTCAAATTTTGACTGGGGAAGATCTGCCTCCTCAGAGTAGAGACAACCTTAACAATATAGATAGAGTAAAGCTTTTGGAACCTCCATTGGCTGATGTGGCATGACTTGAAATGAGTAGAAACAGATGCAAACATCTATCAATAATTGGAACATGGAACATACAAAGTATGAATCTAGAAAAATTGGAAGTTGTCAAAAACGAAATGGAATGCATAAAGATCGATATCGTTGGCATTAGTGAGCTGAGATGGACTGGTTTTGGCCATTTTGAATCACACAACCATATGATCAATCATGACGGGAATGACAAATTGAAGAGGAATGTTGTGGCATTTATTGTCACAAAGACTGTTTCAAGATCTGTCCTGAAGTATAGTGCTGTCAGTAATGGGATCATATCCATATGCCTCCAAGGAAGACCAGTTAATACTACTGTTATTCAAATTTATGCACCAACCACCAAGCCAAAGATGAGGAAAGTTAAGATTTCTCCCAACTTCTGCAGTCTAATATTGACTGAACATGCAATCAAGATGTGTTGATTATCACTGGTGATTGGAATGCAAAAGTTGGAAACAAATCAGAGTTACCAGTAGTTGAAAATATGGCCTTGGGTGATAGAAATCACGCTGGAGATTGCATGATAGAATTTTGCAAGACCAATGACTTATTCATTGCAAATATCTTTTCTCAACAACATAAGCGATGGCTATAAACATGGACTATACCAGCTGGAATACACAGGAATCAGACTGACTACTTCTGTGGCAAGAAGCAATGGAGAAGTTCAATACCTTTGGCCAAAACAAGACCAAGAGCTGATTGTGGAACAGACCATCAACTGCTCATATTCATGTTCAAGTTGAAGTTGAAGACAATTAAAACAAGCCCACCAGAGCCAAAATATGACCTTGATAATATCCCTCCTAAATTTAGAGACCATTTAAAGAATAGATTTGATGCCTTGAACACCAATGACTGAAAACCAGAGGAATTATGGGATGACATCAAACATCATTCATGAAGAAAGCAAGAGGTCATTAAAAAGACACGAAAGGAAGAAAAGACCAAAATGGATATCAGAGACTCCAAAACTTGCCCTTGAGTAGAGAGTATCTAAAGCAAATGGAAGAAATGACCAGATAAAAGAGCTGAACAAAAGATTTCAAAGAGTACCTCGAGAAGACAAAAACAATCACTATAATGAAATGTGCAAAGACATGGAGTTAGAAAGCCAAAATGGAAAAACACACTCAGCATTTCTCAGGCTGAATGAACTGAGGAAACAATGTAAGCCTTGAGTTGCAATACTGAAAGATTCCATGGGTAAAATATTGAATGATGCAACAAATATCAAAAGAAGATGGAAGGAATACACAGAGCCACTGTACCAAAAAGAATTGTTCATCTATTTCAGGAGGTGGCATATGATCAAGAGCCAATGGTATTGAAAGAAGTTGAAGCTGCACTGAAGGAATTGGCAAAGAACAAGGCTCCAGGAATTGATGGAATACCCACTGAGATGTTTCAACAATGGATACTACTCTGGAGGATTGGAGGAAGACTCATTAACAACCTGCAATACCAGGTGACACAACTTTGCTTGCTGAAAGTGAGGATGACTTGAAGGACTTACTGATGAAGATTAAAGAGTACACTCTGCAGTATGGATTACACCTCAATATAAAGAAAACAAAAATCCTCACAACTGGTCCAATAAACAACTTCACAATAAATGGAGAAAAGATTGAAGTTGTCAAGGATTTCATATTACTTGGTTCTATAATCAACATCAATGGAAGAAATAGTCAAGACATCACTCTTTCAAGTGATGTTACTTGGTTCTACAATCAGCACCAATGGAAGCAGCAGTCAAGATATCAGACAACATATTGCATTGGGCAAATCTGCTGCAAAAGACCTCTTTCAAGGGCTGAAGAGCAAAGATGTCTCCTTGAAGATGAAGGTGTGCCTAACCCAAACCATGGTATTTTCAATTGCCTTATGCATGTAAGAGCTTGTCAATGAATAAGGAAGACCAAGAAAGAGTTGATGCTTTTGAGCTGTGGTGCTGGAGAAGAATGCTAAGAGTACCAAGGTCTGCTAAAAGGACTAACAAATCTGTCCTTGAAGAAGTACAGCTGGAATAATTCTTGGAAGTGAGAATGGCCAGACTTCGTCTCACCTAATTCGGTCATGTTGTCAGAAGGAATCATTCCCTGGAGAAGGATATCATGCTTGGTAAAGTGGAGGGTCAATGAAGAAGGGGAAGACCCTCGATGAGATGGATTGACACAGTGGCTGCAATGATGGGCTCAGGCATACCAAGGATCATGAGGCTAGCACAGGACCAGGCAGTGTTTCATTCTGCTGTGCATAGGTTCTCTATGAATTGGAGACAACTTGATGACACCTAACAACAACAACAACAACAACAAACCAAACTCACTGCCATCAAGTCAATTCAACTCATAGGGCCCCCTCCTTGGGTTTCCGAGGCAGTATCACTATGTAAATAGATTGCCCAATCTTCCTTCTGAGGAGTGGCTGGTGGGTTTGAACTGCCGTCAGCCTTCTGATTAGCAGTCAAATGCCTTAGGGACTATGCCGCCAGTTCTTATATATACACATATATATATTTGAAAAGTATGTTCTTAAATAAGTTTTCGTGGCATCAGGAAATAGGAATAAAACAGAGGTGAGTGGAAAAAAACCAGGAAACAAAAAAATTATCCAATTCAATTAAGGGAAAAACAGAGACAGAAAAAATGACTAAAAGGATACATGTTAAAAATATAATAGTGGCTGCTTCTATATGCTGAGTTATGGAAGCTTTATTTTCTTTGCGCTTTCATGCACTTTTAAATTTTCTGAAGTGAATCTTTCAACATTTGAAGAAAAAGCTAGATTCTATTCTACCAGATACAGTTTCAAGTTGTACAAATCTAAATATTTTCCTTTGAAATCCACTCTTCTGTTTTCTTTTAGTAGAAAGAACAAAACAAAGCATAACATCTCTCTTAAGTGGAAATAATCAATGACCAGATTATTTCCTGCCTAATCAAAGATGGACTCAGTAGAGGGCCTTTTTCTTTCCCTTGTTTTCAGTATCTTGAAATGTTTTGCCTTGCTACTAAGATACTGCCCCTGAGTGATAAGCAATGGAGCTGTTCAGTGACTTTGAGACCAACTCAAACCAGCTGTATGATTGGTACATTAAATCCTCTCTGATGAGAGCTATCTAGGAAATCTTTCCTGACTTGGGCAGAGCTCTTGACATTATGAACTCTTAGGCAGGCATGTGAGGGAAGGAGAATGGAAGTTGGCAGAAGGCACTGGGAGGGTATATCTGCCCAGCAACTCAAGGCACTGGGATCCATTCTCTGGCCAAATAACATCACAGTTCAAAAAAACAATTATCGGCCACCTAAGGCATATGACTGCTAACCAAAAGACTGGTGGTTCAAACCCACCAGCCACTCC
This sequence comes from Orycteropus afer afer, assembly GCF_000298275.1. NCBI lineage: Eukaryota > Metazoa > Chordata > Mammalia > Tubulidentata > Orycteropodidae > Orycteropus > Orycteropus afer. The sequence continues at coordinate 4,085,873 of NW_006921640.1, forward strand.
TTGGAAGGAAGTTGGGCAATCTACTTCTGTAATGATATTACCTTGGAAACCCAAGGAGGGGTCGCTATGAGTCAAAATCGACTCAACAGCAGTGAGTTTCGCTTTTATTATTGGACAGGCACTCTACTTAGTACTAGTGCTATAAAGACATGATGCTCTTGTTCACTACTGTCAAGTTGGCCCCTAACTCATAGAGCCACCATGTACAACTGAACAAAATACAATACTTCCTAGTTCTGTGCTATCTTCATAATTAATTGGGGATCAGACCATTGTGATCCATAGGGTTTTCACTGGCTGATTTTCAGAAGTAGATCACCAGGCCTTTCTTCCTAGTCCACCTTAGTCTGGAAGCTCCACTGAAACCTGTTCAGCATCAGGTTCCATGGACAGAGGGGTGGCATCTACGCATGAGGTGCATCAGCAGAGAATGAAACCTGGGTATCTTTCAAGAAAGGTAAGAATTCTACTATTGATCCACCACTGCACTCCGAAACATATAATTCCTGTCCTGTATTCATCTTTACCCAACCAACAATGATCCTATCCCCATTTCTTAGGGCTACTGATCAGACACATCTATGCAAAGCTTCTCCACTAATAGCACTGCTTACATCTCTTAAACCATCCTCTTATTCCCACTATTATCGGACCAGCTTGAGTTCCCAATTTATATTACATTACTCCAATAATGTCATTAATTTCATTTTAAAAAGAATTCAATTTTCATTTTTGTGATACTTTCATTAATTGCCACACTTAAGAACCATGTCTAACTTAGACATCTGTGATAAGTATATAGTAATAATTGATGAAAAATTTCCACCTGGCTTTTATGAAATATTATCCCCCATTTACATATGTAATGACTACCAAAATTAGATAATCTTCAGAATAGAAATTACATTTAAAATAAGGTTATTTAAGGATTAAAATCTATGTTTCAGCCTGATAAACGTGACATCCCTGTGAATAACAGAGTTGAAAACAACTGTATTAAAAAATATGGTTGTAAACCAACATACAATTTCCTATTGATCCTAAGACATATTTTAGGTGAAACATATCTAGAAAGGTTCATGCAGAAATCATATTTTTTATTAGTTTAAAAAAGTGTTGCCCTTGAAAAACTTATAAAAGCCTACCTTCTCTGGCTTGCATTGCTTTAGTCCCTTACACATAGGTGAAGGAAAGTTACATACTTTCTCCTCTACATTTGTCAATGTCAGTTCTGCCATATTAAAATAATCAGTGTTGTGCAGAGTATCCAAGTTCTGTGAATATAATTAAGGCCTAAAACCCACAGAGTTATTTTCTCATCCTATCATCCTTTCACTTTATAGCCTAACTACACGCCTCTAACAGACCGTTAAATCTGCTTTTACAAACTGTTCTATACATACCATGGAAATGAGGTAAAGTATGGCTTTAGCAAGGCACCTTAGCTGCAGCAGACCTTACTTCATTTTTCCTTGTGAATATGTCAGTAGCCTTAAGCAGGTAGCATGCTGCTTCTTGGTGATGCATCATCTGCCTGAAAGTTGTGTGAAGCATCATAGCTGTCAGTCAGCAGATGAACAAGAGTGGTCTAGCGACTCCCCCACTTCCCTCCACTCTTTTACACCCTCTGACAGAGATAAATGATCAGGCCTAATGCTCAGCTGATTCTGACAAGACTAGGCCTCCCCTTGCAATCTGTTCCGGACCAATACCAATCTTTCCCCTAGAACATCCCCCATTAACACTACAAAGTGGCCAGCTACAGTGTAAGGTCAGACCTATGAGCTTTCTTGTTGCTGTTCTTTCGTGAAAAGATTATGCCTTTATTTCTTGATGGAAGCTCATAATCAAAAATGAAATCTAAAGGAACATGGAATATGTTGTTAGAAACTTTGCAGGAAACTTGTTTCAATTCTCTTTTTACATTACAAATGGAGAAAGGGAGATAAAGCTAAACACATAGCTTTAAGAAGAAAGAAAGAGAAAGAGTCATAGACACAGAGAGTTAGATTTTGTGTGGTCTGGCCTCTATTAAAACAATAAGGTTTCCAATTTATTAAATTATTATCTGTTGTTGGGGATTAGGAGAAAAGAATCCAAAAGGAATAAAATATTGGTTAAAACATGGAACATCAACCAGGAACATTGCTAAAAACACAAGGAGGCCACATCTTCTGACCTCCTCTAACCCCACAAGAGGAAGACAGAATCACCATCAATAGCCCAAGGCCTATTCCTGTGAGGCCAGACATGCTGCCTCCCTCCAGCCCTTTCACCAACCCTGACACCAACCGTTTCTCCTGCAGCACTCACCACCTATCTGCTGGGTTCGATAATTCACTGCAGTGGCCACACAGAACTCACAGATTATGGGGTTTATTAGGGAAGCATCAGGCTACAATTCCAGTTCAGGAAAAAAGCTCAGTCTCTCTCAGCCCACCGTCTCTCAGCCAACAGTCTCTCACAGTCTCTCTCCCAGCAGTGTGTGTCCCTTGGCGTCTCTCTCAGCAATGCATTTCTCTTGCATCTCTTTCCCAGCAACGTGTGTCTCTGAGGTGCATGTGTCTCTCAGGTGCACATGTCTCTCAGGAGCATGTTTCTCTCTGGAGTGTGTTTCTCTCAGCAGCACATCCTTCTCAGCCAGCAGTCAGAGAGACTTCTGCCTCCAGGAGGCCTCCTTTTAAGCCCAGCTGAGTGGCCAAGCCAATCAATCATAACATCAGAATTATAAGCACCTGAGAGAGAGCACAAATCTCCCAGAGCATTACTTTGTGCCACTCCCAACAGAAATACCCCAAGTGGACAACTTCAATGATCAGGAGCCACTCAGTTGCTCAGGGCAAATTCCACCACAGTGTTCACAAACACTTATGGCTAGAAAAGCCATACCAGGTAATTTACTACACCACAAACATTAACAAAATTCATCAGAGATCAGCTTCTAAAACATGTACAAAGATAGTCATTAAAGGATTGTTTATAAAAAGAATAGCACCAAACTTTTGTGTAAAATAATCTATGTTGTAGAATAATATTCCCCCATTATAAAGAATGAAGTAACTTTATAAGCACAGATATGGAACTATATATGAGAAACATTGTTAACTGGAAAAATCAAAATGCTGGGTAATGTGCATCATATGCTCCAATTTGTGTGTTTAAAAAATGCTCTCTTTTTTACCTTTTGAACTCTGGACCATGTGATGTATTACTTTTTTGAAAAGAAATAGAAAATATTTTAAATGTCCCCAGTCTTTGCTACCCTGGTGAACACCCACAAAGCCCTGAGAGCCTCTTCTCAGTGGCTGTGGGCCTGCTGATTTTGCATTAGTCCAAAACATGAGGAGTGGCTGGCAGCAAGCAGCCACTGAACTCAAAACAGCCCTGATGCTTAAATTTTATCCCATTCCATGAGCCATATGCCAAAAGAGATCCCATTTCTATCCGATGGTAGCAAAAATGTAACCAGTTTTAAAATTCTGTAATTTGTATTGTCCTAAGAAGCCTCAAAGGGCAACAAATAATGGCACAACACTTAATTGCTCTGTGGCCAACCTAAGGGTCAGCGATTCAACCACCAGTCACTCCACAAAAGAAAGATGTGACAGTCTATTTCCATAAAGATTACTGCCCTGAAAGCCCTATAGGTAGTTCTACTCTGTCCTATAGGGTTGCTATGAGCCAGAATCAACTTGACAGCAATGAGTTTAAGAAGCCACAAAACAGCTATCCCTCCATATCCTCTCTAACATACTCCAGAGTGATTTGGTAATTGTCCTCCTGTTTAGTACAAAAAAATTTTAAGAAGATTAACTATTCCAAATTTTAGATGGAATTAAAACATTATTTACTTAAACAATAAAAATTAAAAAAAAAATGTTTCTGTGTTTACTTTTTATTTTAGATATCTAGAGAGAGATTTAGTATATCAGACATCAGTACTAGGCCTTTCTGGAATTTGGTAGATATTTGGATTATTTCTCCATCTCACCTGCCTCCCATTCTTTCTGTTTCTTTCTCTTGCATTTTGTTGCCATAACAGAAAATGAGGGCTTTTTTAAAAAAAATAGATTTTGAATTCATTCAATAGAGATTTATGTTTACCATCCTTAATTCAAAGGTCCTCTGGTAGCATAAGGCTAATCATAAGGTTGGAAGTTCAAACCCACCAGCCACTCCATGGAAGGAAGATGGGGCAATCTACTTCCGTAAAAATTTACTGCCTTGGAACTCAATGGGGGTCGCTATGTGTGGGAATAGACTTGATGGCAGTGGGTTTTTTTTTTTTTTTATCTTTAATTCAAAGCTGTTTAAATACTTTATATTTCCCTCAAAAAGGAAAAAGATAAAGTTTTTACTATGAAGGCTTCAGTTGATTTTCAGTGAGTCACTGGAATTAAAAAAAACAAAAATTTTCCCAGCTCTTACTAGAGAGGAAGAGCATGTAAATCAGCTACGATGAAATCTCATCTAAGTACCTGTCATTTGGGGAGAGTAAGCTTGGCTATGTGGCTAATTAAGGGAAACTGAATAACCCAGTACATACTCGCATATTAAAAATAATGCATAAAATCAAATATGGTTCTATAAATGACACAAAGAGATGTTTTAAGTTTTTTTTGTTTGTTTGTTTTGTTTTGTTTTTAATTTGTCTTCTAGGAAAGTGATGCAAAAAGAAAATCTTAACTTGAGGAAGCTAAATTGAAATGGAGGTGGTTCTTAAATCATGATCTAGGAACATTCTTTCAGTCATCTGACTTAAGGGACACCAGTGAGTTTAAGTTTAGAGATGACAGAGCAAAATCATTTTAGTTATTTTTCAAAACAGTATATAGTCAAGCAAATCTTTGGCAGTTCAAGAAATGGCTCAATTCCTGAATGAATGCACTAGTGATTGACTGGAGCATGGCTAAATGCAGTGAGAGCCATGTCTGAGAACATCAACATGCAGGAGGCAAAGGCAGGCAGCCTCCCTTTGAACTCACTCAGGGGCCTGAATGGTAGCCATGCTTAGCTGGAAAGCTACAATATAAATATGTGCTGAAGGGAGGGATCTAAGAGAAGGCCAAAAATGTTTCTCACGTACTTAATCTGATCAAGTGTTTTAGAAGTACCTGATTAAGACCTGAGGCTTCTAGAAATGGAGAAGACGACTGTGACTATAAAGGGATTTCAGTACAGTCCCTGTAGAAAATCTGATTTGGAGTAGAACTATGTCTTGATAGGTCTGCCAGGCTCTTAGTAATAAGAGTAAATTATATTAATCTCTATTTGCTGTTACTCTCTATTCCTCAAAGGGTAATAGTTCAAAATATAAATTATTGTGGGGAAGGTTGTTGGGGTAAGAGCTAATGTAATACAGGCAGTCTGCAACTTAAAAATGAGTTACATTTCAAAAGTATGTCTATAAGACAAACATCTGGGATATAGAATCCATTTTACCATGAACATGCTGTTATAAATGATGGTGAGTTAGACCACAAAGGGCTATCCAACTTATAATACATTTCCTATTTGACTTTTTCCTAAGATTCTAACCACCATTTGTAGAATACTGTTTCAATAGGAAAATATGCTCTAAATTCTACCATACAAGACCAAGAGCCTTTCATACTAGTCAGGTTTTTTTGTAAACCAGATTGAAGAAAATAATGCCCACATTGTACTTCACTGTGGAAAGGATGTTTCTTCGGTCTGGCTCAGAGTCATCCACAATGCTGCAATCAAGATGTTAGCTGGAGCTGCATTCATCTGAAGGCTGGACTTAGGGAGAATCTTCTCTCAAGCTCACTCAACATGGTTACTGGCAGGCCTCAAAGTGCTTGAGAGCAGAGTCTTCCCCAGGTCTAAATACATAGCCACAAATTATTTGAACCTCCTTCTATCAAGAGATGGAGCTAATTCCTTCCTCTTGAGTGTGGGCCAGACTTACTCACTTCTATTGAAGGTCAATTCTGTGAGTATGTTACAAAAGACTACAACTTCCAACTTTCCCCTAGAGCCACACCCTGAATTCAAACTTTTAGTATTCTAAATTATGAGGAAATAAATTTCTGTTCTTTAAAACCCTCCCCAAAAAACAACTGCAACTTTCATCTTGAGCTCTCTTGCTCTCTCTTGAATAACTCACTCTGGGAGAATCCAGCTGCCATGTCATGAGGCAGTCATGTAAAGAGGTCAATGTGGCAAGAAACTGTAGCTTACCAAAGCCATGTAAGTAAGCATGAATCCAAATTATCTCACAGCTGGACTTTTAGGTGATATCACAGCCCCAGCTGACATCTTGATTGAAGTTTATAAGGTATCCTGACCCAGAGACACCTAGTTAAGGCACAACCAGATTCCTGACCCAAAGAAACTGTAAGATAATGAGAGACTGTTATTCTAAGCTACTAAGTTTTGGGATAATTGATTACACAGCAACAGATAATATACTAGCACGTTTTAATAAAGGAAAAATATAATTTTCAGTAAGAGAAAACTAATGGCATAAGTTAGAAAATCAAATTATCTTTTATAAAGTTGTCTACCATGGGAAAAAAAATATTTCTAGTCTAACTGATTTACAAATCAACCTCTGGAACATGACCCAGTACTACGTTGGAGACTATATAATTTATTTTCTCCCCAAACTTTGTTCCCTAGTGTGCTAGGATTGCTAAAACAGGCATTCCTGAACCATTAAAGTCTAGGAATAGTGTAGGAAATATCAAAGTAGGGCTTTTTAGCACTTTTGCAATAATTCTGGCAATTTTTATTTCATTTGCATTATTCACAGGATTGTTAGTTGCTTTTCCTGCTGTTTTGTTTGCAGAAGTTCTATCTCTGTCTCATAGGGCTTACAAAAACAATGAAGAAAAATGTTTTTCTAAAATTCCCAGGGAGGCTAAATTTAAATTCATGCCAAAGGCTTAACTTAAATGGAGACATTTTTCTGTATTTCTATTGGGTTTTGTTTAGTTGATTGGTTCGTTGAGTTTTAGGGCTATTTTCTTTGGCAAGATGGAAGTAAAAAGATAACTGGATTATTTCTATTCATAGGAGTACCTATCAGAAATATTTTTCCCAATTTTCTATAGGAATAAATGTGAAATCTAAAAATTAAAATTATTACTGATATTAAACTAGGTAATTTATTAACATGGATACTTCACTGTAGAAATTTAAGGTCATACTACTTCTCTTCTAGGCACCAAAACAGTGGGATTTTATTATATTCTGTACTCATCAGTACATGAAGAAGTTCAAAACATTGCTGGCAACCACCATCAAACACTGGAAGGGTAAAGCTGGAGTTGCTCATTTTGGTGATATAGAAAACATTGTTCCTGACTGACTGATTGCTGAACTTTCAGTACTTGCAAAAATATTACTCACCACACTCTAATCTTTCCTTCTCTCATTTTAGTTAAGTTCCAGATTAAAAACATGGAGAGGAAGTGAAGAGAGGGAAAGGTTAATATATACGTGTATATATATAGAGAGAGAGAGAGTAAAAAAAGTCTGGGGTTTTTCTCAACTCAAATGGTGCTTACCAGAAATTCCTAGTATAGCAGTGTGGGTCCAATCAAGTGAAAGAAATGGCACAATAAGTTTAAAGGGAACATTTAGCATAAGAATTATTAACTATGATAAAAGAGTAACTATACAACTGACCATTAGAGATGCAATATTTGTGCCCATTCCAAAGAAAAGTGATCCAACAGAAAATGGAAATTATCAAATAATATCATTAATATCATGTGCAAGTAAAATGTTGCTGAATATTATTCAAAAACAGTTGCAGAAGTGTACTGACAGGGAACTTCCAGAAATTCAAGCTGGATGCAGAAGAAGATGTAGAATGAGCGATATCATTTCTGATGTCAGATCAATCTTGGCTGAAAGCAAAGAATACCAGAAAAGATGTTTACCTGTGTTTTACTGACTCTGTGAAGGCATTTGACTGTGTGGATCACAACAATATATGGGTAATATCACAAAGCATGGGAATTCCAGAACACTTAGTTGTGCTCATGAGGAAAATATACATAGACCAAGAGGCTGCTGTTCAAACAGAACAAAGGAATTTTGCAAGGTTTAAGTCAGGAAGGGTGTGCATCAGGGTTGTATCCTTTCACCATAATTATTCAATCTGTATGCTAAGTAAATAATCTGAGAAGCTGGATTATATGAAGAAAACGTGGCATCAGGATTAGAGGAAGACACATTAATAACCTGCCATATGCAGATGACAAAACCTTGCTTTCTGAAAGTGAAGATGACTTAAAGCACTTACTGATGAGGATCAAAGTTGACAGTCTTCAATATGGATTACACCTCAACAAAAAGAAAATGAAAATCTTCACAATTTGACCAGTAAGCAACATCATGAAAAATGTAGAAAAGATTGAGGTTGTCAGGGATTTTGTTTTAGTTGGATCCACAATCGATACCCATGGAAGTAGCAGTCAAGAAATTAGACATCATACTGCACTGAGCAAGTCTGATGAAAAAGACCTCTTTAAAGTGTTAAGAAGCAAAGATGTCACTTTGAAGACTAAAGTGCCCCTTACCCAAAATTATCTATTTTTAATCAGCTCATATGCATGTGAAGACTGGACAAAGAATAAGAAGACCAAAGAAGAGATGATGCCTTTAAAATGTGGTATTGTCAAAGAATACTGAATATGCCATGGACTGCCAAAAGAATGAACAAATTTGTCCTGGAAAAAGTACAGCCAGAATGTTCCTTAGAAGCGAGAATGGCCAGACTTCATCTCACCTACTTTGGTCATGTTGTCAGAAGGGACCATTCCCTGGAGAAGGAGACTCATAGTGACCCTATAGGACAGAGTAGTACTGTTATATAGGTTTTCCAAGGCTGTAAATCTTTACAGAAGAAGAATGCCTCATCTTTCTCCCACAGAGCAGTTGGTTAGCCAGCCTTTCAGTTAAAAACCAAGTGCTTTAACCGCTACACCACAGAGCTCTTGGCTCATCAGAAAGCTGAGAAATTTGCTGGTTTGACCAGGCCAGAACTGATCTGGAGATAGTAGGCAAGCAATAGCACACTGTGGTATACTGCATTACTTGGTATGGCTTTTCTAGCCATAGTCTTTGTAACTCCCACCAGATTACTCAGTGGGACCATGCAGATAAGATGTATGGAACTTTAATGTGGGATTGGTCAGTTTTGTCATACAGCTAGGCTTCAAACGAGCCCTCTGAGAGGCAGAGGAGGGGATCTCACTGCCATCAAGAAAGAAGAGCTGAACACTTCTATGGAAAGGGATCAATCAGAAAAAAGATCAAAACAAAATGAAGAAAGCCTAAGGTTCATGTGGGATACCATCAAAAGGAATAA
>NW_006921640.1:4098622-4103689 GCF_000298275.1 Orycteropus afer afer
AAAAAAAAAAAAAAAAAGCATTGACCCACGTCACTTTAGTTTTGTGTATTTGACCATACATAAATTTAAAAAAATGTTGGAGGGTGGTGGCATGTCTGGCCTCATAGGGATGTCTTGGGCTATTGATGGTGAGTCTGTTTCCCCCTCTTGAGGTTGGAGGAGGTCAGAAGATGCTGCCTCCGTGTCTTTTTGCATGCACCCTCAAGAATGCAAGCTGGGTATTCCTAAAGAATTGTGAGCCAGGACAAGAACAGATATATGCACACATATGTTCATTGCAAGAGAGGAGCTCTGGTAGCATAGTACCTAAGGCACTACATTCATTGCAGCACTATTTACAATAGCAAAAAGATGGAAACCTAGGTGCCCATCAACAGAAGAATGGACAACTAAACTATGGTACCTACACACAATGGAATACCATGCAACCCTAAAGAATAACATAAAATCTGCAAAACACTGCATAATGTAGATTATCTTGGAGGACATTATGCTGAGTGAAATAAATCAATCACAGAAGGACAAATACTGTATTAGTTCATTTTTGTAAAAAGTCCAGGAAGAGTTTATATATGGAAGGAAACTTTCTTTATTGGTTACCAGGGGTGGAAGGAGAGGGGAGCAAACACTGCAAAAATTTTTGAAAATTTTAAAGAAGACTTCACCTAAAAAAAAAAGAATGCAAGCTGGGAAGTACATCACCAGTAACCAGTGGCATGGACATGCAGTGGGGGATCTGGCAGTAAAAGGGGCAAGAGGCTTTTGTTGTTTTTGTTGTTGTGTGCTGTCAAGTGAATTCTCTCATAGTAGTAACTCTACAGGATAGAGTAGAATTGGCCCACAGGGTTTCTTAGGCTGTTATCTTTACAGAAGCAGATCACCAGGTCTTTTTTCCTATGGAGTAGCTGGTGAATTCAAACTGCTGACCTTTTTGTTAGCAACATGTTTAACCATTCTGCCACCAAGTTTCCAAGATGGCTATAGTACAGTAGAACTACAATAGAACTACCTCTCAATAGAGGAAGAAAGTTATACCTTGCTATTATAATGGATAATCTACCTAATTTTTCATTTCCTCCCATTACCAGGCACTCAATTTGGACAGAAATATGTTAAATAGATGTTCTTTTTTGGGCAGTGGAATGGTCATTTTGAAGGGTATTAAGTCAAGCACCTACATAGTATCCTAGCTGCAGCATTCTTAGTAAAGTTATTAACATACACCACAGGTGGGGACTGGGGGGAAGTCAGGGTGCAGGAGATGGCTTGGGGACTACTGAGAATCATCCAGTTCTTTATTAAATCTCCATTTCCTTTCCTATGCTTCTTTCTGAATTCCACAAGTAGGCATAAATTCTTGCAAAAGCTTTTACTCCAGGATGCATCGAAGGGTGGATAAAAAGCAAACCTTCAAGAGATTCCAGAAACCAAAGATCAAGCATTAGGCAATGAAAATGGTTACTATGAATCACTTGAATTGATATGGATGTTGGTCAACCATTGATCTTCATGGTCATAAGAAGACAACAGCTGACTAGACTCTGCTGAAGTTTTTACATTAAAGCAGGAATCTAAAATAATCTTATGTAGCACAACAGCAAGCGCCCTGTCTTTAAAATCTAGTTGAAATTAAAAGTTTAGCTAAAACTGAAACTCTATGTAGGTCCCAAATGAAAAAAAAAAAAAAAAACACTTCATGAAATTGTTCACAAACAAAAGCAATCCCTCCACTAGCACTAAAAAGCATGAATCAACATTTCAAATGGCTGGTGATAATTCACATAAAAATATCTAAGCCTGGTATTTTTACAAAAATCAAAGCAAGATCTTTTTCTCTATACAGAGCTCAAATATAAATGACAGATAGGATTTAAATCTAACATTTTCACTAAAGAGACTAACAGCACAGGAAGCCTGACCTTATTTTACCCACAAGTAGCTATCTCCTTGGTGTAATCTTTCCCATCCCATCATTCCAAAACCAAAAAACCGAACCCACTGTCATGGAGTCGATTCTGACTCAGAGGGACCCCCATTCAGTTTCCTAGACAACAAATCTTTATGGAATTAGATTGCCCCATTTTCCTTCCACAGAGTGGCTGGTGGGTTTGAACCACCAACTTTCTGGTTAGCAATCAAATGCCTTAGGCACTGCACCACCAGAGCTCCTTTACAGCCACCTAAACCAAAAAACCAAACCCATCGCCAGCGAGTTGATTCTGACTCATAGCAACCCCATAAGAGAAAGTAGAACTGCCCTATACAGCTTCCAATTCTGCAAATCTTTACAGAAGCAGAATGCCACATATTTCTCCCGCAGAGCAACTGATGGGTTCGAACCAACAACCTTTCAGTTTACAGCCAAGGGTTTTAACCACTGTGCCACAGCTGCCCAAAAACTCCTTTAGGTAGTGACAAAGTTTCTCAACTGCAATTAAAGGATTAAACTGTCAGTGCTTCCAGGAGATCTAACACAGTGACAATTTTACCCAAAGGTACATGACTACCATTCAATTATTTCCTAGAACAGAGGTTGGCAAACTATGGCCCTCTAACCAGACCCAGCCTGCAGCTTTTGTATAGCCCATAAGCTGAGAAAGGTTTTTATACTTTTTTCAGTGGTTGGAAAATAGCAGAAGATTATTTCATGATACATGCAAATTAAATGAAATTCAAATTTCAGTGTCTAAATAAAGTTTCATTGGAGCACAGTCACACTTGTTTATACATTATCTATGAGAGCTTTCACAATATAGAGGCAGAGATGAATAGTTGGAACAGAGACAGTATGCTGCAAAGTGTAATATATTTATTATCTGCAGCTTTACAGGAAAAGTCCACTGACCCCTGTCCTAGAACATAACTCTGAAAGGCAGAACAGAAGACGATGAGGATACAAGGACATGGCGAAGCCACTGTTTTGGTAGAGATAAACAGACGTTAGTTAAAGGCTTCATGGACTTCCTGAGTGATCCAAACAGTTAATGCACTTGGTTGCTAACTAAAAGGTTGGAGGTCTGAGTCCACCCAGAGGCACCTTAGAAGAAAGGCCTGATGATCTACTACTGAAAAATCAGCCATTGAAAACCATGGACATACCATGAGTCAAAATCAACTCTACGGCAACTGGTTTTAAAGGGCTTCATCACAAAGAGCCAGGAGCACAGAAGTCAAACATGGCTACCCATGTCCAAACCTAGTACAATAATATATTATCAGCAAGGGGAGTGCCAATAAGATATGAGTGCAGCATAATGTAGAAAGAGCCTTGGCTGGAGATTCAAAAGAACTGTGTGTGGAGCTCTAGTGGGCTCTATTCCCCACCAGAACCGTGCATTTGAACAAATCACACAACCTTCTAAGCTTCAATTTTCCTTATCTGAGAAATGAATGAAAACAGTATCAACTTATGGTGCTACTGTAAGAATTGTAAGGAAATGATCCACATGAAAGTACTTGGTACTAGCACTACAGTTGAAGTCTGAAAGGTTAAGTGGAATTTCCATAGGTAGAAAACTGGAGAAGAAAAGAAGACATCTGAGATTGAGAGAATACAGTCACAAAGGTCCCGAAGATTAATTGTATGGTTAGTTCTGGCCATGGTCTAGGATTCAGTGAAAGATGCCATGGAAGCTGAAGCAGAAAAGCAATCACGGTTCATATCTTGAAGGTATAACCTCTCTCTGTCTTCTCTCTACCTGTAGTTATTTCTCTCCTTTCTCTGTTCATGCCCTTCTTCCCAATGACTCTCAAAGACACTCTCGAGTGTTCCTTGGCCCATGTGGAGCACTAAGGGTTAAACTGTGCTCACAGCTCTAATTAGTTCCCCCAGTAGCATCCTCAGAGCATCTATCCTAAAAGAAACAGGCTTTTCTGCCTTACGTCCACCCACTCATCATCAGATCATTTGACCTATTTGCCCCGACTCTTAGGTAAAATCTTTGGGGGAAACCCTAGATCCACAGCTGGTAGCATCTTCCAGCTGCTGAGTGAGAACTAAATGAGATTCCTGAGACTCTGAGTCATTTATAATGAATTCTAATGACTGCCAGGCCCAAGCTGTGATGCATACTGATGAACTGCCCCTTGCAGCCAGCTGTCCCTCAATCACCAATTGTCCACAAGGGGATTCACATTCAGTATGGGCACAGCAATCTCCAGAGATGAGAGATCAGCAGGGGCTCTGTGAAGAGAAAGGTGGGTCTTTAGCCTTCAGAGCGAGGATTTCATGGTAAATGTTGGGAATATTTACAAAAAGCGGAAAGAACAGTTAAGAACCAGGTCTCAGCTCTGCAGTAAAGATCATAATGCTATGTATGCAAACTATTTATTCTCATGTTTTATTCAATATCATTTCCTTTCTTTCCCTTCATTTACCCTTTCTCTCATAGGCTTGGTGATAGAATCAGGCTGTTCAATTTGAGCACTGGATTTGAAGTTAGACAACTTAGGTATGAATCCTGGCTACACATAATTATTAATTGCATGATTTATAGCTGTACACCCTCTGGTCCGTCATCTAACTTTCCTCAATCTAGATCTCATCGTCTATTAAATTTGGGTCATACTTGCTTTATCCGCCTGACCAGGGAAAATGGGCATGTTAAGCTTAAAGCAGCAGACAAAGCTAAGGAATATTGTTGTTTTAAATATTTCTTTAACTTGAATTTTTTTTTCCAACTAGTTTCTAAAAGGACTGGTCATGGAAGTATTTTTAAAATAACCCCAGAATTCTATGCAAATCAAGTCATTGGTTCCAAGCCTGGAAAAAAAAGAGGGGAGGGGGAAGCTCTTGCATTATTATCACTGAGTATAACAATAAGAGCCCTGGTGGCACAGTAGTTAAGCACTTAGCTGCTAACAGAAAGTTCAGTGGTTCAAACTCACCAGTCACCCCACAGAAGAAAGATGTGGCAATCTGCTGCCATAAAGATTACAGCCTTATAGGAAACCCTATAGGGCAGTTCTACTCTGTCCTGTAGGGTCACTATGAGTTGGAATTGACTCAATGGCAACGGGTTTGTTTTTTAGTTTTATATATTGTTGTTGTTGTTGCTGTTTGCCATT
>NW_006921640.1:4103789-4105842 GCF_000298275.1 Orycteropus afer afer
AAAGGGATCAATCAGAAAAAAGATCAAAACAAAATGAAGAAAGCCTAAGGTTCATGTGGGATACCATCAAAAGGAATAACCTGTGTGTAATCAGAATTTCAGAACAGGAAGAGACAAATAAAACTACAGAGAAAATGGTTGAAGAATTGTTGGAAGAGAATTTTCCTGTTATGATGAAAGATGAGAATATATCTATTCACGAACTCCAATGAACCCCAAACAGAATAGACCCCAAAAGAAAATCACCAATACATATCATCACCAAACTCACCAAAACCAAAGAAAAAGAAAGAATCATGAAAGCAGCATGGGAAAAACGAAAAGTTACCTTCAAGGGTCAACCAATAAGATTAAGCTCAGATTTCTCGGCAGAAACCATGCAGGTGAGAAGATAATGGGATGGTATATATAAAATCCTGAAAGAGAAAATTTTCTAACCAAGAATTATGTACCCAGCAAAATTGTCCCTCAAATATGATAGTGAAATTAAGACATTTCCAGATAAGCAGAAATTAAAGGAATTTGTTAAAACCAGACCAACCTTACATGAGATACTAAAGGGAGCCCTTTGGACAGAAAAGCAACAACAGCCAACAACAATTGACCATTAACACACATGATGATATAACCCAGAAACTAACCCAGCTATCCAAAGTAAATAAGCCTACAAGATTGTAAACAGGCAACCAGAGACATCAATTGACAAATGAGGTCAACTACAAACCTAAAAGGGAAAAAATTGTGTCATTACAGAGCTTCTAGATGGTAGGGATGTCAAGACAACTACAACATAGAATGGAAAGTTATAAACTTGGAAATAAAACTATAAATCACAGGGTAATCTCAAAGAAAAATGATAAACCTTCACATCAAAATAAAAAAGAGGACCAGCACAAATATTTAGCAAATACTAAAACAATAGCGACGAAGGAAGTGATAACATGATTCATAAACAAAATAAGCTCAGCATAGAAAATTATACAGAACAAAGAAATCAACACCATGAAAAGCACCTAACAAAAATGACAGCAACAAAATCATATTTGCCAATAATTACATATCTGGCAAGGGACTTATCTCTAAGATTTATAGAAAACTCCAACGCCTCAACAGCAAAGGAATTAACAATCCAATTGAAAAATGGCCAGAAGACATGAATAGACACTTCACCAAGGAGGATATTCAAGTGGCTAGCTAATATATGAAGAGATGCTCACAATCATTGGGCATCAGAAAAGTGCAAATCAAAACAATGAGATAGCCTCTCACCCCAATACTGATGGCAAGGCTCAACCAGACAGAAAATAACAAATACTGGTGGGGATGTGGAGAGATTGGGACTCTCATACACTGCTGGTGGTACTGTGAAGTGATACAAACACTGTGGAAAGCAATATGGCAATTTCTTAGAAAGCTGGAATTGGAGATACCATTTGACCCTGCAATTCCATTACTAGGTGATATCCTAGACAGGTGAGAGTCAGGACAGGAACAGATAGATATATGCACACTCATGTTCATCGCAGCACTATTTACAATAACAAAAATATGGAAACAACCTATGGCCACATCCACAGAAGAGTGGATGACCAAACTATGGTGTTATTGTTAGGTGCCATTGAGTCACTTCCGACTCATAGCAACCCCACGCACAGCAGAAGGAAACACTGCCCGATCCCACACCAGCTCCATGATCCTTGCTATACTTGAGCCCATTGTCGCAGCCACAGTGTCAGTCCATCTCGAATGTTGAAGGTCTTCCCCTCTTTTGTCAACCCTCCACCTTACCAAGCATGACATCATTCTCCAGGGAATCATCCCCTCTGACAACATGACCAAAGTAGGTGAGATGAAGTCTGGCCACTCGCTTCCAAGGAGCATCTCGGCTGCACTTCCTCCAGGACAGATCTGATAGTTCTTTTGGCAGTCCATGGTACCTTCAGCATTCTTCGCCAGCACTACAACTCAAAAGCATCAACTCTTCTTCGGTCTTCCTTATTCATTGTCCAGCTCTCACATGCATACGAGGCGATTGGAAATATCATGGCCTGTG
>NW_006921640.1:4105942-4107627 GCF_000298275.1 Orycteropus afer afer
TGTTGCTGTTTGCCATTCAGTCGGCCCCGACTCATAGCAACCCCTCCTTGGGTTTCCGAGGCAGTATCACTACAGAAGTAGGATTGCCCAACCTTCCTTACGAGGAGTGGCTGGTGGGTTTGAACCGCCAGCCTTCTGGTGAGCAGTCAAGTGCCTTAGGCACTATGCTACCAGAGCTTCTAGTTTTATATATATACATATACACAGAACAGTAGGAAAACCTTCTCTATTTAAAGGGAATGTAGTTATCAAGGTTTACAGTTCCTAGGAACAGAAAACTGGCTTCTTATGCTTCATTGGAAGATTTGAATTCTACAAATCTTTAAGAGGGGTGGGGATTATTTCAGAAGCTGGCTATGTAAGAGTGCAAGGTGGAAACTGAAATTCCACACGCAACACCAACACCAACAGCCTCAGCTTTCCCTTCCTGCTGCTAACCTTCTTCCTCTTCAGCTAAGAGAAAGGGCACCATGCCTCTATATCTAGGTCGGTGCTTCCATGAACGATTAAAACACCACCATCAACAACAAAAAAGGTCTGGGGCAAATATCCTTGCCATGTAGTGGCCTGCTTCCTGTTCTCTGCCCACCAGTATTGCTATTCTACTCTATCTGAGCTTCCATGTTTTACATTGTTTTAACTTGAACACCACTGCTTCAAGCACCTAGACTTTTGGCCTGCCATTGACTATGGCTACCATGGACTCCAAAGCATTGTTCTGACTTCCTTGTTGCAGGATTTTTCCCTGGCTCTTAATAGTAGACCCAAGGGGGCACCCTAGCTATTTTCTAAACCTTCTACCTCCTGACTTATTACTCACATTTGGTCCCTGGAAAACTGAAGTTACAAGTATCAGGCGGCATGCCACAAGTCTACCTTCCACAGTCCTCATTTGGTTTCAGTCCTCACCATTACTAACCTATATTTATTACCTCCTATATTCTAGTGTGACAAAGTCCTATAATAACACATTCTTTGCCAGATCTGAAGTGCCAATGCAGCACCAGTCTGGAGATCGACCCTGGGCTCAACAGCTAGGAGCAAACACAAAGTTCAGATTTAAGATAAACCAGCCACTCCTTGGAAGGAAGGTTGGGCAATTCTACTTCTGCAGTGATACTGCCTTGGAAACCCAAGGAGAGGGCACTATGAGTCGGGGCTGACTCGACGGCACATAACAACAACAACAACAAGCTCTGGTGGTGTAGTGCCTAAGGCATTTGACTGTTAAACAGAAGCATGGTAGTTCAAACCCACCAGCCACTTCTCAAAAGGAAGACTGGGCAATCTACTTCCATAGTGATACCACCTCGGAAACCCAAGGAGGGGTCTCTATGAGTCAGGTCTGACTCGATGGCAAATAACAACAACAATAATATGGTGGTATCTTCGTGGCATTAAATGAAGTTAAAAAATGTCAAAGACAAGTGAGGTGGCTAATTGGATTATGCTGGGTTTTTTGTTTGTTTGTTTGCTTGTTTTTTAATTTTTATTATGATTTGGGTGAAATTCTACACAGCAAATTCATTTTCCATACAGCAGTTCATACATATTTTGTTTCATGACATTGACTGCAATTCCTCACAATTTAACGGCTCTCTTCCCACTTCCTCCCCGTAGATACCTCTTCTCCGTGTCCTTCTTTCCTATGCATTCCTGCCTGCCTCCCCCTCCCCCCAGCTATC
>NW_006921640.1:4108237-4113084 GCF_000298275.1 Orycteropus afer afer
TTTAATGATTTTGATTATTGTTCTCCTACACTATCCAGGACCTCCTGCACTGATCCCTTTCTGAGTGGTTGACAGTAGAAGCCAGGCACCATCTAGTTCTTCTGGTCTCATGGTCATGTTGTTGTTATGTGCCTAGGCTGAGAATTACATGGTCTACTAGTCTTTTGGACTAATTGTTTCCATGTGTCTTTGTTTTTCTTCATTCTTCTTTGCTCTGGATGAGGAGAGACCCACTGTTGCATCTAGATGGCCATTTATAAGCTTTTAAGACCCCAGTCACTACTCATCAAAGTAGGATGTAGAATAATGTTTTTGTGTAGTATATTATACCAATTGAGTTTGATATTCCCTGAAACCATGGTTCTGAGCCCATGGGTCCAATTACTCACTCCCTCAGGGTGGCTGGCTCTGGCCAAGAAGTTATAACTTTGCCCCTTGTTAGCTCTATTTTATGTTTGGACATTCTTACAGCACATACAAATAGGTATGTAGAAATATCATCTGCCAACCTTACATATGGTCCTGGGTATATTCCCTTCTGCCTAGACATACCTGATCACTTAGCCTGTTTACCCATATATTTACCTGTAGGTTAACGCATGTTATCACTGACAACACAGTATTGTGTTGTAAAAAGGTTTATCTTTGTTGTCTGTACCTCTTGTGTATCTCTCTGTATCTTCCCCTTCCTGTGTGTTGTTTTAAAAGCTTACTCTAATTTATATTATATGCTTTAAAGACATATTGATGCAAGGAATTAAAAAAAAACACAGAAAACAGAATTTAAGTTGGATAAGCTTAGACAGAGCCTTAATATCTTGAGTCTCAAACAGAGCCCAAGATGGAGCATTTATATCCCTGGACTATGGCCTAGGCTCACCATGTAGTGGCAGGACATTTAAAAGGTGCAAAATTATGAAAATCGCTTGAGGCTCAAACTGCAAACTTAAAAACCACAAGATGCTAGCTTTGTGGCAGGCTAAATATAACTCTCTTACAATCCGCTTGTGTTTAAAGTTATGAGTGCTAGCTCTATCTCACACTAGCTATGGCCTTGGGCAATTCATATCACCTTTTTGAGTGGTAGGTTCCTCATCTGTAAGAAATGAGGAGGGTCCGGGGAAATTCTACTCTTCTATTCTGTGAGTGAGGAGGGAGCTCTGGTAGCATAGTGGCTAAGACACTTGCCTGCTAACCAGACAACTGGCAGTTCAAACCCACCAGCCACTCCTCGGAAGGAAGGTTGGGCAATCCTACTTCCGTAGTGATACTGCCTCGGAAACCCAAGGAGGGGTCGCTATGAGTCAGGTATGACTTGACGGCACATAACAACAACAACAACATTCTGTGAGTGAACCCATGATGCACAGATGAGGCAGGTAGTCTCTAGGATAGACTCCTATAATCCCCACCTACAGCTACTTGTGGACTTCTGTAATCCCTTATCCTTGAATAACTTGCTTCTAACTAATAGAATGTGGCAACATTAAGGAGATGTCACTTCTGTGATTAAGTTACAAAAGATCATGATTTATGTCTTACTAGTAAACTCTCTCTCTCTGCATGCTTTGATGAAGTAAGTTGCTATATGGGAGAGGCCCTTGTGACAAGGAACTAAGGGTGGTCTCCAGGCAATAGGCAGCCAGGAATTAAAGCCCTCAGTCCAACAATCATTTAAGTAAGCATAGAAGCAGATCTTTTCCTTGTTAAGCCTTCAGCACTTTGAGCACAGCCTGTGAGAGACCCTAAAGCAAAGAAGTCAGCTAAGCCATGTCTGAATTCCTAAGCAAAAGAAACTGTGCAACAATAACTATGAGTTGTTTTGGAGTAATTTATCACATAAAAATAAATAATATTCTTAGTAATATTGCTGTTAGTAATCTTGGCCTTGACAGGTTGCATCCCTGCCTCTTACTTAGGATATTCTAAGGTGTTCTATAAGTCTAGGGTTATCTGGAATTGGGGTTGAGAATCAAGAAACCTGACTTAGCTGCCACACTTAGTGAGTAAACCAGGCCAGTCTCTGAAGCCCCTCAATACTTCCCTGTCAACTCCCAAGCCTCAAAACATTTGAGGATAGAGGCTAAGAGCTCCAAAGTGTAGACGGTTTCATGTACCAAAAGAGCTGCATTTCCTCTCTATACCTAACAATATATTTCACCCACATATCCATATTTTGAGAAGATAAAATATTTTCTTGCATTAATCTTCACTCAACCCCAAATTATCAATGGATCTCGATTGCATGTTTGATTTTAGACGGTATAAGTTGAGGGAAAAAAATCATCAATTTTTTCATCTTTGGCATTAGTGGTTGGTGCATCAGTTTGAATAACAGTCATATTAACGGGTCTTCCTTGTAGGCGTATGGATATTATCCTATCACTGACAGTGCTGTAAGGAGCTCTGGTAGCACAGTGCCTAAGGCATCTGACTGCTAACCAGAAGGTTGATGGTTCAAATCCACCAGCCACTCCACGGAAGCAAGACTGGGCAATCTACTTCTGTAAAGATTTACCACCTCAGAAACCTAATGGGGGTCGCTATGAGTTGGAATTGATTTGACAGCAGTGGGTTTGGTTTGATTTTGACAGCACTATACTTCAGGATAGATCTTAAAATGTTCTTTGTGACAATGAATGTGATGCCACTCCTCTTCAATTTGTTATTCCTGGCATAGCAGAGCACATGACTGTCCAATTCAAAATTGCCAGTACCAGTCTATCTTAGCTCAATAATGCCTAGGATATCAATCTTTAAGGACTCCATTTCATTTTTGACAACTTTCAATTTTCCTAGATTCATACTTCATACATTCCATGTTCTGATTATTAAAGGATGTTTGCAGCTGTTTCTTCTTGTTTTGAGTCATGCCACATATGCAAATGAAAGCCTCGACAGCTTTGTTGTTGTTGTTATGTGCCGTCGAGTTAGACCTGACTCATAGCGAACCCTCCTTGGGTTTCCGAGGCAGTATCACTACGGGGAAGAAGATTGCCCCATCTTCCTTCTGAGAAGTGGCTGGTGGGTTTGAACCACCAGCCTTCTGGTTAGCAGTCAAGTGCCTTAGGCACTACACTACCAGAGCTCCTTCAAAAGCTTTACTCCATCCATATCACTAAGGCCAAATATACTTTAAGGAGGAAGCTCTCTGTGATAGTTGGAGCTGTGTGTCAACTTGGCTGGACCATAATTCTGTGTGGTTTAAGCTGTTGTGATATGGTTATTCCCATTATGGGATCAGATGATTATGTTTTGAGCAGGCAATCTGTTGAAAGGGAGTTTCCCTAGGGGTGTGGCCTGCTTCCAGTATATCTATGGACATTCCGAGAAAAGAGACATTCTTCTGTGGATCAGGATTTTGTCCTGCTGCCTACAACTGTCCGTGAGTGAACAATCCACCATTCGGTCTGGAGATCTTGGATTTGTCATTCGTTGGAGTCAACAGCTGGTGTACTGCCTGCCAGCTCAGAGCTCCTCAGCCCCTGTGGCTGCAAGAGTCAGGAAAAGCCTCCAGCTTGACGTTTGATCCAGGAACTTTGGACTTGCCAGATTTTATAAGTGTGTGAGCCATTTTCCTAAGATAAATTTCTCTATATATACATACATATACATATGTATACATACATATACATATGTATGTATACATGCATATACATACATACATATACATATGTATGTATACATGCATATACACACATACATATATACATATGTATGTATACATACATACACATACATACATATACATATGTATACATACATATACATGTGTACGTGTACATACATATACATATGTATGTGTACATACATATACATACACATACATATGTATATATACACACATATACATATACATACATACGTATACATACATACACACACATATATATATAAAAGCTTTACTGGTTTTGTTTCTCTAGAGAACCCAGTCTAACACACTCTCTTCAGTCTTATTTTGAGTGCCTTTCAACCTGAGGGGCTTATCTTCTGGCGCTATATCAGACAATGTTCTGGCAGTATTCATACTGTTTCTACCAACAACTCTTTTAGAAATAGATCACTAGGTCCTTCTTCCCAGTCTGTCTTAATCTGGAAGCTCTGCTGAAACCTGTCCACCATGGGTGATCCTGCTGGTATTGGAAATACTGGTGGCATAGCTTCCAGCATCATAGCAACATACAAGCCACCACAGTATGACAACTGTCAGAGGAATGGTAGATTCAGAAGACATGGAATAAGGGTTATTGTTGCTGATGTCAAACATATCTTAGCTGAAAGCAGAGAATACTAGAAAGATGTTTATCTGTGTTTTATTACTGCAAAGACGTTACAGGCTGTGCATATCATAATGAATTCTGGATAACATTGTGAAGAATGGGAAAGCCAGAATACTTAATAGTGTTCATGAGGAATCTGTACATAGACCACAAGGCAGTCATTTGAACAGAACAAAGGGATACTAGGTGGTTTAAATCAGGAAAGGTGTGTGTTGGGGTTGTATCCTTTCACCAAACTTATTTAATCTGGATGCTGAGCAAAGAATCTGAAAGGCTGGACTTATAAAGAACGCGGCATCAGGGTTGGAGGAAGACTCAGTGATATGCAGATGGCACAACTTTTCTTGCTGACAGGATTACATCTCAATGTAAAAAAACAAAAATCCTCACAACTGGATAGATAAGCAACATCATAATAAATGAAGTGAGTATTGAAGTTGCCAAGAATTTCATTTTACTTGGATCCACAATCAAACCCCATGGAAGCAGCAGTCAAGAAATCAAATAACATATTGTATTGGGTGCAATATCAGGTGCTGCAAAAGCCTCTTTAAAATGTTGAGGTTA
>NW_006921640.1:4113949-4131517 GCF_000298275.1 Orycteropus afer afer
AGTCAAGTGCCTTAGGCACTATGCTACCAGAGCTCCATAATACCTAACAAAAACAACAGCAATGCCCCTGAATCAACAAAAGCATCTAGAAACTTGCACCTAGGTATAGGTATTAAGAGGTATGCCCCTCTAGCAAAAGCAAGAAACAAAATCACCAAGAAACAGAGAAAAAAAGCCTTTATGAAGGAATTTCTTCATTTGGCAGCAGGTCTGAGCAACAGGTCCAGATACTAGTGCCATCCTTTTCTTCTCAATCACAAACAACAACAGTTGTCTCCTCTATCTCTTTATCTAATAAAACATTCCACAATATTTCAGCTGAGTTCCAAACTTGATGATATCCAACCTTTCAACAGTGTGGCCTATATATTAAGCTGGTTACTGTGAACTTCAACTGGAGAAACAAAACCTGAGTTACTAAAATGATCATTATTGTCACTGGTGTCTATTTAAAGTGTTTTGAAAATATGTTTTCAGTCACTAAGACGAGTATTCAATTTTCTTAGACAAAATATATTCACAATGTCTTTATCACTACACTCATAACTAAGGTAGTTTCTAAGAAATAAAATTAGCAATACTGCAGTGAAAAGGTTTTTAAATTACTTTCTTGCTGATAATGTTGCTGTTGTTGAACAGCTAAGATTATTTGGTATCTATCAGGACATCTATATATCCCTTAGCTTTCTTATTTTCACACTCTTAGCTCAAGGACAATACAGATATTTAAAATGTCCTGGATAAAGAGTTATGAGCCTTTTCACAAAGAATATTTCTTGTTCTGATAGAATCACCAAGTGATCAGATGTAAAATATCTGTTTATGCTTGTGTAAAGAAATAGGTGACATGAAGTGGTAGACATTTCTACATACAAGAGCAGAGGAACTTGTGTTCTAGACCTAGTTCTAAGTGATTTAGGATAAGTCAGTTGAATTTTTTATTTCCATTTTCTCAACTAGCAAATAAGAAGATCCTAAGACTCCCTCCAGTTCTTAAAATCCTATGCTGCCTTAGTTGTAAGACTTATCCTCAAATGAGACAGATGCTATGTAGGTAACATGAACTTTCAACTAAGTATACAAGACATCCACAACTTTTCTTCTTTCTAAGACTGGTTGTAAGAAAGTTCATGGCTATTCATTGATCTACTGGTAGAAAAAGTTTACCAATAAGTAAAACTTCAACAAATACCAGATATAACCTGAGAACTTTGTTACAAAAAAAAAAAGTTCTTAAATGTCCATAATGGAAACTTGATGGTAGTGGGGTTTTTTTGGTATCTTCAAAAAACATGTCTAATACCTATAATATACCATTTCAAACCACTATTTTTACAGTCATTAGGTTAAGTACTAAAATGTGACCACTTCCTCCCAGAGAAGGAGTTAATAATAAACTTGTGAAGCACTAGGCACCTGGCAAGTTCACTGTTTTAGTAAGAAAAATAAACTTGAAGAAAACATATCAATGAGAAATATCAAAGCTCAGGAATAAGAAAAGTAATACACAAGTAAATGAGTTCAGAGAGTCATATTTTTGATCCTCTACCATATCCATCAGAGTGCCTTGCCAGTTACATTAGGCTGATGAAGATGTTGAAGTACATAATAATTTAGGGTTGTGGGATCCAAACCAATTCCTCACCAATGAATCAGCATCAACCAGTCTTTGGCTGTGAATGCTGTGAAGAATTTCCAAAATCACAAGAGACATATGCTTGACAAATTTCTTCAGTACCAAGTTTCAGTATCATAATGACACCACTCAGAACATCTACCATTTGCAAAGATGCATGAGGCGCATTCAACCAAAGAGAAGAGCAGCACATAATAAACTGAATAGGTCTGCAGAACTATTTCTCACCCTGAACCTTCTATTCAGGAACAAGAACTTTATCATAGCCCTGTTTCATTTATGAAATTCATTGAACTTGTATCCCCCATTAATAAGTCTCTAGACAAGATTCTAACTATATTAAGAGAAGAAGCTAAATTATTTACAGCCATTTCCCAGACAAGAAGTATATAGTTTAATGAAAATCATCTGAAAACACAACTATTGAGCTGATCAGAACTCTCTGTTGGAATATACTTCTGAAAAAATGGCAAGCGCTCTGGGTGGGGATTAGATTCTATTGTTCCAGTGTTAATTAACCATATGACATTTAAAAAAAAAAAAAAAAACTGTCATCAAGTCAATTCCAACTCCTAGTGATTCTACAGGACAGAACAGAACTGCACCATAGGGTTTTGAATGCTGTAAATCTTTAGAGAAGCAGACTCCTTCATCTTTCTCCCACTGCGCAGCTGGTAGATTCAAACCACTGACCTTTTGGTTACAGCCCAATGCTTTAGCCATTGCACCACCAGAGTGCCTATATGAACTTAGGTGAGCCATTTAACTTTTCTGATCTGTTCTTCAGATCTGGAAAATGAAGATGGTCTAAGTACATTTTCACAGAATTCTCTTGAGTTGAAATTTTTCTACTTTTATTCTTCATATGAAAATGAGAAATAAGAAATTAATACTTGTGAAAAAGCATGAAGTCTTCCACAGCTGAAACAAGAGACAGGTTAATGATACTTATTATGAGTAATACATTCTGGAGCCCATCTTGACAATTGAGGCAAAGGATCTCTTCACTTGGAAATATTTAAATCCAAGACTTAAGCCTATAGGAAAGTTTCTTGGCACCACACTGGGGCCTCCATACCTGCTTCTCTGTACTTTCTGTCTTGGGTCCTTGTGAACTAGGCCCCTATTCTTCCTGGTATAGCTCTGTCATAGGGAGACAGCTCAGACAGGCCTCATTTCTCTGGGGATGTTTGAATTAAGACAAACAAATGGTTCTGATTTTAGAAAGGACAGATTTAAGGACTTTTCCACAGGCAGGCGTCTTCTGAAACTTCAGTTCTCATCCTGAATTTTAAAACCATAATGTGACATTTTAACATATGGCAAAGAGAGATGAATTTGAGATCATTTCAAACTGCTTAAGAGATCTGCATTAAACACAGATTTCCATTATTACAGATCTAATAAGTCCCATTCTCATCTGGGCTATCAGCAACAGAGTAAGTAATTACCATTCAACTTAGGCCGTTCCAGTCCATTAGCTCAATACTGATGATTCAGGAAAAGCTACACATGAAGAACAAAATGCTGATAAAAGATAAAATGGAATGTAAGAAAATGCTGCTGCCTTATCCCATTCTGTTACACCTATTGTAAGGAATGAATCAAAAATAAATAAATAAGTTCAAAGGTAAATATGAAGAATATAAAATAGAGTTGTAGATAAAAGAAGAAAGCAAAACACCTCCTTGAATACATTTTAGACTTCAAAGGATCTTCAGTCATCAGTTATAATGCTTACCTATCTACAAAGATTGGATCTAAGTGATACCAAATATCTTCAAAGTGAAAAGCTTAAATAAGGTAGGTATTCATTCAACAAACTTCAGCCAACTTTTGCTCCAAGCTAGGTCTGAGGATACAAATGAGACATTATTCCTACCCTCAAGGATATTTAGGACAATTAGGAAGATATATAATTATATGGGACATTACAATCTAATGTAATACATGTTTGACAGAAATACTCAGAGTGGAACTTAATGCTATCAGGGTATTACTGGACCATCTAATCCAGAGAAGTTGGGGTCCTGGAAGGCTTCTGGAAGGAAGACCTGCCAGAGTTGAGCCTTGAAAGAGAAAGAGATTAAGCCAGGTGAAAAAGGGGGCTACAAATATTCCAGACAGAGAGTGACACAGAATGATGAGAGGGAGCATGGAAGATGGGTCACTCTTAAGTCTAACTGGACAAAAAGTATGAGGGTGGGGGTTGGGGGTATGGGGTGTCTAGAAGACCTAGGATACTAAGAATGCAGGGGTCAAATCATGGGAGATTTGAAACACAGTAACAGTTTTGAGTGTTATCTTGTAAACATATGAGTTTTTAAGCAGGAAAGTAACATAATTAGCAGAAAGATCTACTAATTTGAGTGAGAAGGACATAAGATTGATGACAAAGAGACTGGCTGTACTAATGTGAGAGGAATGCAAGTAGGGGAAGGAAATAAAAGAGAAACAAGATAGTCATTTTAACCATACCAAACTGCACAAACTGAGTGTATTTTCCAACTAGACTAATCAGTTTTAAAATCGTTAGACTGAACTTTTTCTTTAATCCAGAACCCCAGTTACCAATTTAACTAACATTTGTTGAACCCATGTTACATTTCTGGCTTTTGGATAATGTAAGAATAATGATCACTGTGATTTGATAACAATGTATATTCAAATTGGGGGAAGAGACTAATATACTTGAAACATATATGGTTACATGTTAAATTATGCATAAATGATAATTTTAGAGGAATCAAAGAAAAAGATGGAATGATCAATATGAGCTGGAAAGATTTCAAGCAAGATGTAAGGTATTACCATGAAGGCATCTTTTTAACAAAGGGAGAAGGGCTTGTTCCTATAATGGTAAATTGACTGGCATGGTTAGAAAGAAAGGTGAAGGCAAAAAAGTTTTAGGGAAAAGCACCAAACAGGTAGAGTAGACCAGTGATACGGATGCTGAAAGCAGTGTTGAATGATGCTTAGGCTGGCAGTGATCTGAAAGGTGGATGGCAGGTTATCAGCTGAGTCAGGAGAACCATGTTGTAGAGATGAAGTTCAGCGTTGGTGACAACTGCATGGAACAAGGGAAAGAGCTAGATACAAGATTAACAAAACAGAGAAGAAACATCAGAGATAGATGATAACTACCAATCTGAGGATACTAACTCTACTGACAGAAACAGGAAAACAGAAGGAAGTGCTATTTGAAGTGGTGAAGATGATGAGTGTTTTTTGACATGTCATACAAATTCAGAATTGGAAAACATCTGAGAGGTCATTTAATTGTACTCCCCCCATTGGAAGTCTGAGTATTGCAGAGTGAGTTGTCTGAGCTGATAGTGGAAACAAACAAATAAAAAAAAAACTCACTGCCATTGAGTTGATTCCACTTGTAGCAACCTCTCCTTGGGTTTCTGAGGTGGTATCTCTACAGAAGTAGACTGCCTAATCTTCCTTCCAAAGAATGGCTGGTGGGTTTGAACTGCCAGCCCTCTTGGTTAGCAGTCAAATACCTTGGGCACTACATCACCACAGCTCCCATAGTGGAAAAGCCAGAGGAAATGTCCGATAAGCAATGAAGAAGAGAAGCAGGATTGAATGAGACCTCACGACTGCAGATATAGATTTGAGAGTCTGTTGCCAGATGAGTAATAATTGAGGCTATGAACCTGGATGAGGACAGAGATGAAAGAACATGCTGAAATAGAGAGACTAGGATTAAGGGTTCAAGAAAGGGAGTTGTTAGGTGCCATCAAGTCTGTTCTCACTCATAGTGACCCTATGTACAACAGAATGAAATGCCTGGTCCTGTACCATCCCCACAACTTTTGTTATGCTTGAGTCCGGTACAGGCACTGTGGCAATCCATCTCATTGAGGATCTTCCCCTTTTTGTGGGCCCTCATTTTACCAAACATGAGATCCTTCTCCAGGGACTAGTCCCTTCTGACAACATGACCAAAGTATGTGAGACGAATGTTTCTAAGGAGCATTCCAGTTATACTTCTTCCAAAACAGATTTATTCATTCTTCTGGCAGTTCATGGTATTTTCAGTATTCTTCACCAACACCAAAAAAAGGAAGAAAGAGGAAGAAATGAGCTTGTTAGGTATCTGGAGAAGAAGCAATCAGAGAAGGGCAGGACAAGAAACAGGATAAAAAGATAAGATCCAAGAAGGAAGTATTGTGGGGTTATATTATGCCAAACATAGTAGTTACCTTAGACCAAACACAGTGAACTGCTGCTGGTTAATCTTCTGGGTTTCTTTCATCCTGAGTCCATTCCTAGTCCTTTTTTTTTTTTTTTTTTTTTTAAGCTATATGCCCAGCAGGAGCTCTGGTGGTATAGTACCTAAGGCATTTGACTGCTAACCAGAAGGATGGCAGTTCAAACCCAGAAGGCACTCCTTGAAAGGAAGATGGGACAATCTACTTCCATAGTGATACTGCCTCAGAAACCCAAGGAGGAGTCGCTATGAGTCAAATCCAACTTGATGGCAGTGAGTTTGATTTTGGTATATGCCCATGAATTTTGTCCACTTTCTCTTTCCTTGTTACCACCACAAGCTCTTCTATCTGTATTCCCAATACCTACATCTCCATAACCTCATCAAATTATCCAATAATAAATACCCAAACTCCTTTCTGTAATATGTAGAGAGCTAGGGCTGCTCTTAATACCACTCCTTAAAGCCTTTTTTAGGTAATCCTGTAGGTGAGAGAATCTTCCATCTTAGCTTTTGTGTTGGATCCATCTGGCCAGGCCAAAAATCTTCAATTTGGATTCAGTCAATCAAACCCACAGTTCCCTGGGATGACTATCCCAGTTCCCCAGTTGTATGTGTATTCCAGGTGTGTTTCTTTATACAGGAGACAAAAGCTGCCTTTTGTGAGTTAGATGTAAATGTAGTCATTTGCAAATGCAAATACATAAGATGGGACAGACTATGAACACAGATGACTGCAGGAAAAATGAAAAGAGTGACAAGAAAACAGTGACAAAGAAGGGGCTGCAGATTGAGTTAATCAAGGCAGGATTTGGAAGACAACATCTTGAAAAGTTGAGCCTGGCTGCAAGCCCAGAAAAGAGACAAGTGGAAAGATTCCTGGGCATGGGGCCCAAGGAGGGTTCAGCATACGTTTGAGGTGTCAGGGAGATGCCTGGAGAGCGGTTTTATCTTCAGTTTATGGGCAATGCCTGGAACCAGCCAGAAAGTGCCAATTCTTTCAAGTTTGGGGGTTAGAGAGAGATTAGTTGGCCCAATATAGAACAAGGTGAAACCAAAAATTGAAACATGACTCTTCTCTTTGGCTAGGCAATTAAACCATGAAACTAGATTATTTCAACTTGTCTATTCTACATTATCAGATGCTTCACCAGAGTGATTTCTTGATTTCTGAATACCTGGGTATGACAGTGCTGATAGCAACTTTAATCTCTTACATGGCAGAGAACAAAGACTGCAGGCAAATACAGAGAACTTTCAGCTCAAAGGTACCCTGGCATTTAATGAACTTCTCTTTGAAAATCTAAAAACTACACAGATGAATGTAAGGTGGTAAGATTTTAAGTAAAACAGTTTGTATCAGGGAAGACTTTGAACAGAAAAGGAATTGTAAAGGGGGAAGCTATGAGAAAAAAAATAATAACCCTTCCTCTGTGTTCATCCATATACATAAATAGGGCACTATTTTAAATGGCCTTTGTACATGCTTTTCTTTCTACCTAAAATGTTCTTCCTTCACTTTCTCTTCTCCCTTCCAACTTCCAACTCCTTACATATCCAATTTAAATTTTAGTTCACTTTACTCCTATTATTTTGTGGCAATTTCCAGTTGGTATCACATTTGGAATTAAATCAACTACATCTGTGGAAAGGGACAATGGAGAAGGTCAATTACAACAAGACCAGGAACTAACTGTGAAACATATCATTTGTTCATATGCAAGTTCAAGTTGAAGCTGAAGAAAATTAAAACAAGTCCATGAGAGCCAAAGCATGACCTTAAGTATATCCCACATGAATTTAGAGACCAACTCAAGTATAGATTTGATGCATTGAACATTAATGACCAAAGAGCAGACTAGTTGTGGGAACGCATAAAGAACATCATATATGAAGAAAGCAAATGGTCATTGAAAAGACAGGGAAGGAAGAAAAGGACAAGATGAATACCAAAAGAGACTCTGAAACTTGCTCTTAAATGTAGCATAGCTAAAGTAAATGGAAGAAATCATGAAGCAAAAGAGCTGAACAGAAGATTTCAAAGGATGGCTCAAGAAGACAAAGTATTATAACAAAATGTATAAAGACCTGGAGTTAGAAAAACAAAAGGGAAGAACATGCTTGGCATTTCTGAACCTGAAAGAACTGAAGAAAATCAAGACTTGCAATATGGAAGGGGAGCTCTGGTGGTGTAGTGCCTAAGGCATTTAACTGCTAACCAGAAGGCTGGTGGTTCAAACCCACCAGCCACTCCTCAGAAGGAAAGTTGGGCAATCTACTTTGGTAGTGATACCGCCTAGGAAACCGAAGGAGGGGTCGCTATGAGTCAGATCCGACTTGATGGCAGTGCATGTGTGTGCATTATGGGCAAGATATTGAATGAAACAGGAAGCATCAAAAGATAGAAGGAATACAGAAAGTCACTATACCAAAAAGAATTGGTCGATGTTCAATCATTTTAGAAGGCAGGATAAGATCAAGAACTTGTAGTACTGAAGGAAGAAGTCCAAGCTGCACTCAAGGCAGTGGCAAAAAAAATAGGCCCTGAAAACTGATGGAATACCAATTGAGATGTTTCATTAAATGCATTTAATACTGGAAGCTCATCCATCTATGCCAATAAATTTGGAAGACAACTACCTGGCCAACTGACTGGAAGAGATCCATATTTGTGCCCATCCCAAAGAAAGGTGATCTAACAGATTGTAGAAATTATTGAACAACATCATTAATATCATACACAAGCAAAATTGTGCTAAAGATAATTCAAAAAATGGTTGCAACAGATCAACAGGGAACTGCCAGAAATAAAGCTGGATTCGGAAGAGGACCCAGAATGAGGAATATAATTGCTAATGTCAGATGGACCTTAGCTGAAAGCAAAGAATACTAAAAAGATGTTTACCTATGTTTTATTGACTATGTAAAGGCATTCAACTATGTGGATCATAACAAATTATGAAGAATTGGAATTCAGAACTCTTAACTGTGTGTTTGTAGAAGAGGGACATAAACCAAGAGGTAGTGGTTTGAACAGAAGAAGGAGTATGGTAGTTAAGTTTGTGTGTCAACATGGCTGGGCAGCTGGAAGTATTATTCCCCATGATGAGACTGGGAATGAACTCCATGGTGGACTCTACTGTGAGCAGCTGAGTAGCTGCCTTAGGGATGTGTTCTGCTTCCTATATATAAGGAGAAGCCTTGGGAAGTGGTCTCTAGCTTATGGCATGCTGAACCCTACATGCAGCTGTGTCGTTGTTCAGTAGCCTGCCATGCTCTGCCAACCTTGGGACTTTTAATGGACTTGAATTAATGTTCTGCCATGTGGTTTGGTAACATTGGGACTGTGCCTTCTTACTTGTCAATCTTGGGCTTGTCAGCCTCAGCTGTCAGCAGCTGAGTGAAGAAAAGCCTCCAGCTTCAGTGGGCTGGGAGCGGGAGGTAGAGCTGAACCCCAAGGTTGAGGGGCTTTAACCCAACCCCTAGAGCCTAGCACTTTGAACTTGGACTTAAAGCCTCCAAATTGTAAAAATAAAATCCTGTTTGTTCAAGCCATCCCATTTGTGGTGTATTCTTGTCAGAGCAGTACTAGGTAACCAGAAAAAGGGACTTTAAAATCAGGAAAGGTGTGCATCAGGGTTATATCCTTTTATCATACTTATTATTTGCTTGGGAGCTCTGGTGGCATAGTGCCAAACCCACCAGCCCTCCTTGGAAGGAAGATTAGACAATCTACTTCTGTAGAGATACTACCTTGAAAACCCAAGAGAGGTTGCCATGAGTCAAAACTGACTCGACAGCAGTGAGTTTATTATTTGCTGAGCAAATAATCTGAAAAGCTGGACTACATGAAGAACAACACAGCATCTGGATTGGAGAAAGACTCATTAACAACCTGAGAGATACAGATGACACAACCTTGCTTGCCAAAAGTGAAGAGGACTTGAAACATTTACTGATGAAAACCAAAAACTACAGCCTTCAGTATGGATTGTATCTCAAAAAAAAAAAAAAAAAAAACCCACCCTCACAACTGAACCAATAAGCAACATCATGATAAATGGGAACAGATTGAAGTTGTCAAAGATTTCATTTTATTTGAATCCACAATCAATATCCATGGAAGCAGCAATCTAGAAATCAAAGAATGTATTGTATTGGGCAAATCTGTGCAAAAGACCTCTTCAAAGTGTTAAAAAGATGTCACTTTGAAGACTAAGATGCACCTGTCCCAAGTCGTGGTATTTTCAATTGCCTCATAAGCATGTGAAAGCTAGACAATGAATATGAAAGACTAAACAAGAACTGATGCATTTGAATTATGGTGTTAGTGAAGAATATTGAATATACCATGTACTGCAAGAAGAATGAACAAATCTGTCTTGCAAGAAATACAGCCAGAATGCTGCTCTTTAGAAGTGAGGATGGCAGCACTTTGTCTCATGTACTTTGGACATGTTTTCAGGAGGAACCAGTCTCTGGTGAAAGACATCATGCTTAGTAAAGTAGAGGGTCAGCAAAAAAAAAGAGAAAGACTCTCAACAAGATGGATTGACATAGTAGCTGCAACAATGGGCTCAAACCTAGCAAAGACTGTGAGGATGGCACAGGACTGGGCAGTGTTTACTTCTGTTGTACATAGTGTTGTAAGAGTTGGAAACAACTCAACAGCACCTAACAACAACAACCTCTGCTTTAGATCAAAGATAATATCCCTGCATCAGCTGATTTCTTAATTGGCACATCCTCTAACTTCTGCTCTCTTAGTTAATACTCCACAATTCAGCAAATGTTCCAAGCTAGAAATCTTGTGCCATCATTGTCTCTTTCCTGTCCGACTCTCAACTGACCACAGCTGGACTCTTTTGCTTTGGCTTCAGAGTCAGCTGCAGAAATAAGTTCAGCAACCATGTCCATCCAATTAGCCTGCCTTCTGCCTCTCTATATGGCTTTTCTATCGGTTCCTAGCCCCTCCAACCCCAATCAGCACTTGCTGAGTTCTCCTAAAATGCCATTCCTTGGAGCTCTAATGGTACAATGCCTAAAGTATTTGATTGCTAACCAGAAGGTTGGTGGTTCAAACCCACCAGCTGCTCCATAGAAGGACGATGGGGCAATCTACTTCCATAAAGATTTACCACCTTGGAAACCCAACGAGGACCACCATGCGTCAGAATCGACTTGATGGCAGTGAGTTTAGGTTTTGGTTTGGTCTGCTGTTCTGAAATAAATGAGCTCCTTTGGCATCATTTCCCATGCAGGGTGACCACCACTCCTCCCCATACGTCATTGTCTTTGTAAATGTCACCTTTTCAGATTCTTGCATGGAAAACATTGGCTTCTATAGTTTTGTTGTACTTTCATTCCTCTGAATCCACCTACATTAAAGGGTACTCCCTAGTTCACACAGAAATCTAGGAGGGAGATTGCTTATTATTGTTATTGTTATTATATAAGGAGCTCTGGTGGCGTAGAGCCTAAGGCATTTGACTGCAAACCAGAAGGCTGGCGGTTCAAACCCACCAGCCACTCCTCGGAAGGAAGATTGGGCAATCTACTTCCGTAGTGATACCACCTCAGAAACTCAAGGAGGGGTTGCTATGAGTAGGGTCTGACTTGACAGCAGTGAGTAGCCGTAGTATTATACAGGACATTTCCTATATATTCCCTGTCTCATATCCTCACTTTCTCTGGCTCTATTGCCTACTTTGATAAAGACTTCAGACAATTCATTATCTCTTCTAATAAGTGACAAGCAACTTATAATATTATAAAAGAAAATGCTTTGGTAAATCTAAAAATAGATACAATATTTTCTGATTCAAGTAATTGTTAACAAAACTTTATTGTAGTGATTGATACCTTGCACAAATTCTACTACCAGCTAAACAAGTTGAGAATACATTTTTAAGACGCTTTTAAGTGTTTTCACATGGATGAGTTGATGATTTTACTTTTCCGAGTAATATAATCTTTATTTAATTAACTGGTGATTCCATATCAGTAGCTTGCTATTGCTGCCAGTGCTATCAAATGTGCACCAATTTAGTCATTAGAGGAAGAACAACGCTGACAAATTAAAAAGTATATTTTTTTCTTACAGTTTTGTTCATTAGAAACAGGTACTTGATGTCTTATCAACAAAAAATGTAAGGAGCTTGTTTTGTCTCACAGAAACTAGAGGGTAAAAATTTGATGAGAATTCCTATTATAAATACAAAGAAATGTAGAGAGTTATTCATTTGCACAAAGTAAGGTTTAAATTGGGATAGCATCATAAAACGTTAGCTCTGGCACTCCCCCCCTCCCCCCCTCCCCCGCCAGGGCTAAAGAGTACAGGGAGAAAATAACAAAGGAAAACTAATGCAAATATACCTGCACTGGCCCACAGAAGAGAAAAATCAAATATTTCTAAAACAAATTAAAATGGAACCCCGAAGAGCATATTTTTCTAACTAAACTACTTTTGGCTTGGCCTCTTTCTTTCTTTCTGTACCCTTCAGGAGAATGTTAAAAACACAGGGAAAAAGTCAGTGGGGAGGCTGTAACTCTCCCATCAAGATGCCAAAAGTAGAAAAACCTACAGCTAGTATAATTTTTAATGATGAAAGACTGAATGCTTTTCTCTTAAGATCCCCTAAGAGCAAGAACAAGACAAGTATATGTACTCTCACCATTCCTATTCAATATTATGCTGGCAATCCTAGCGAATGCAATAAGGTAGGAAAAGGAAATAAAACGCATTCAGATTTCAAGGAAGAAATAAAACTGTCATTGTTTATAGAATACACGATTCCCAGGTAGAAATTCCCAAAGAAATGGACAAAATGTTGCTAAAACTAATAAGTGATTTTAGCAGGTATCAAGATGCAAGGCCAATATATAAAAATCAAGTGAATTTTTTATAAACTAAAAATGGACAGTTGGAAATTGATAAAAAATTAAAGCACCATTTATAAAAGCATTGAGCAACATGAAATGCTATGGAATAAATATGTGCAAGATTTCTCTTTTCTGTTTCTTAACAGTATCTTTTGAAGGATAAAACATTTTTTTTTTATTTCTTTGAAGTTCATTTTTTTTTCCCTTTATGGTTTTTGTGTCCTATCTGAAAATTCTTTGCCTAACTCAAGGTCACAAATGTTTTCTCCAAAGTTTTCTTCTAGAAGTATGACAGTTTATGTTTTACTTTTAGGTTTATGATTCATTTTATTTAATTTCCTGTATGGTGTAAGGTAAGTAGTTCTAAAATAAGGAAACATTAATAAAATAAAGTAAAAATAAGACAAAAATACTAAAAAATGAACAAAAATCAAAGGGTTCACACTGTGTACACACACAGCTAAATAATCCTTCTGTCAACTTTCCTTGATTAAAGCAAACAGTTGGGCTTTAATCACATAGTAATACAAGTTGATGAACATGCTGTTTTTTTTTTCCAGTTTTCCTATTGTATAAATTCTTCAGTTAGACTGATAAAAAAGAGAAGGAATTCACTAGCCCTGAATCACAGTCACAGACTCAGGATTCGGCCATTATCTTTACTACACCAGCATTTTGAAGCTCTGGAAGGTTTTTATACCCATGTCTCATTTTGAGTGTTTGGATAAGAGATGTGTCTCCTGCCATCATGTGGAAAGGTAATTAGAAAACTTATACAAATACAAAATACTTAAACCATTGCCCATGTATATTAGTCTCCATGTCAAACCCTGCCTACAGTATATAACAGTTAATAAAAAATAAATTTTTAAATTATGAATATCTATACATGTATTGAGGG
Organism: Orycteropus afer afer; assembly: GCF_000298275.1. Lineage (NCBI taxonomy): Eukaryota > Metazoa > Chordata > Mammalia > Tubulidentata > Orycteropodidae > Orycteropus > Orycteropus afer. Next base: position 4,127,591 of record NW_006921640.1, read on the forward strand.
AGCTCTGGTAGCATAGTGCCTAAGGCACTTGACTGCTAACCAGAAGGCTGGTGGTTCAAACCCACCAGCCACTCCTCAGAAGGAAGATGGGTCAATCTACTTATGTAGTGATACTGTCTCGGAAACCCAAGGAGGAGTCGCTATGAGTCAGGTCCAACTCAATGGCACAGAACAACAACAACAACAACAACATACATGTATTGAAGTCAATCAGCATTATCTGTGATTATAAAAAATAAATCGGGCACATTGATATATACTTAATATAATCATCATGTCATGCTCTTCCAAATTTATGATTTATTCAAGCAAAGTCTGGGTTGTCATATTTTACAAGTATGGAAGAAAAGGTAGAGTTTGGACAGCACAAGCTTGTTGTTGTTAGGTGCCATCGAGTCATCTCTGACTCATAGTGGTCCTATGCACAGCAGAATGAAACACTACTCAGTCCTGTGCCAGCTCCACAATCCTTGCTATTCTTGAGTCCATTGCCACAGCCACTGTGTCAATCCATCTCATTGAGGGCCCTCCCCTCTTTCATCAAACTTACCAAGCATGACATCCTTCTCCAGTGAATGGTCCCTTCTGATAACATGGCCAGATTATGTGAGACGGAGTCTGGCCATTCTTGCTTCCAAGGAGCATTCCAGTTGCACTTCCTCCAGGAGAGACTTGTAAGTTCTTTTAGCAGTCCATGGTACTTTGAGTATTCTTCACTAACACCACAACTCAAAAGCATCCACTCTTCTTTGGTCTTCCTTATTCATTGTCCAGCCCTCACATGGATATCAGGCAATTGAGAATACCAAGATTTGTGTTGGCTGCACATTAGTCCTCAAGGAGACATCTTTGCTCTTCAACACTTGAAAGAGGTCTTTTGCAGCCAATTTGCTCAGTGCTATACATCGTCTGATGTCCTGACTGTTGGCTTCCATTGACATCAATTGTAGAACCAAGCAATGTGAAGTCTTTGACAACTTCAATCTTTTCTCCATTTATTGTGATGCTACTTACTGGTCCAGTTGTGAGGATTTTTGTTTTCTTTATACTGAGATTTAATCCATACTGCAGACTGTATTCTTCAATCTTCAAGTCATCCTCACTTTCAGCAAGCAAAGTTGTGTCATCAGCATATCACAGTTGTTAATAATTCTTCCTCCATTCCTGATGCCATGTTCTTCTTCATATAGTCCAGCTTCTTGGATTATTTGCTCAGCATATAGATTGAACAAGTATGGTGAAAGGATACAACCCTGACATACTCCCTTCTTGATTTTAAACCATGCAGTATCCCCTTGTTCTGTTTGAATGACACCTTCCTGGTCTATGTACAGGTTCCTCATGAGTACAATTAAATGTTCTGGAATTCCCACTCTTCTCAATGTTATCCACAATTTGTTATGATCCACACAACCAAATTCTTTTGCATAGTCAATAAAACACAAATAAACATATTTCTGGTATTCTTCACACAACCAAATTCTTTTGCATAGTCAATAAAACACAAATAAACATATTTCTGGTATTCTTTGCTTTGAGCCAAGATCCATCTGACATCAGTAATGATATCCCTCATTCCATGTCCTCTTCTGAAACCAACATGCATTTCTGGAAGTTCTCTCTCAATATATTTCTGCAACCATTTTTAAATTATCTTCAGCTAGATCCTCAGAAGGAAGATTGGGCAATCTGCTTCTGTAGTGATACTGCCTCGGAAACTGAAGAAGGGGTCACTATGAGTTGGGTCCGACTCGATGGTACATAACAACAACACCACAAGATTTTACTTGCATGTGATATTAATGATATTGTTTGATACTTTCCACATTCTGTGGGATCAAATTTCTTTGGAATGGGTACAAATATGGATCTCTTCCAGTCAGTTGGCCAGGTAGCTGTCTTCCAAATCTCTTGGCATAGTCAAGTGAGTGACTCCAGTGGGGCATCTATTTGTTGAAACATCTCTGTGGGTATTCTGTCAATTCCTGGAGCCCTGTTCTTCACCAATTCCTCCAGTGCAACTTAGATTTCTTCTTTCAGTACCATTGGTTCTTGAACATATGCCACTTCCTAGAATGGATGAAGACTGACCAGCTCTTTTTGGTACAGTGACTCTGTGTATTCCTTCCATCTTCTTTTGATGCTTCCTGCATCATTCAATATTTTGCCCATAGAATCTTTCAATATTGCAACTCAAGGCTTAAAATTTTTCCTCAGTTCTTTCAGCTTGAGAAATGCTGTGTGTGTTCTTCCCTTTTGGTTTTCTAACTCCAGGTATTTGCACATTTCATTATAGTAATTGGCTTTGTCTGCTTGAGCTGCTCTTTGAAATCTTCTGTTCAGCTCTTTTATCTTGTCATTTCTTCCATTTGCTTTAGCTACTCTTTGCTCAAGGGCAAGTTTCTGACATCCATTTTGTTCTTTTCTTCCTTTCTCATATTTTTAATAACCTATTGCTTTCTTCATGAATGATGTTCTTGATGTCATCCCACAGTTCTTCTGGTTTTTGGTCATTGGTGCTCAATGCATCAAATCTATTCTTTAGATGGTCTCTAAATTCAGGAGAGATATATTCAAGATCATATTTTGGCTCTCGTGGACTTGTTTTAATTGTCTTCAACTTCAAGTTGAACTTGCATATGAGCAGTTGCTAGCTATTCTACAGTTAACTCCTGGCCTTGTTTTGGCTGAAGATATTGAGCTTTTCCATCGCCTCTTCCACCGATGTAGTCAATCTGATTCCTGTGCATTTCATCTGGTGAAGTTTACATGCATAGCTGCCATTTGTGTTATTGAAAAAAGATATTTGCACTGAATAAGTAATTGTTCTTGCAAAATTCTATCATGTGATCTCCACCATTATTTCTGTCACCAAGGCATCAGCTTAAAGACCCTCAAGTTCGATCTTAGAAAGTAGGAGAATGTTCAAATCCCACTGGAACCATTAACCAGCTATATAACATTGGGCCAGTTACTTCACTCCTCTGAGCCCCATTTTCCTAATCTGTAAATGCACTAAAAGTACTTTCTCTTACTGGGTTTGTTTGTTGTTTTTTACCCCTAGGGTTAAATGAGTCTGGAACTAAAATGCTGAGCTTGGTGTCTGGCACTGACTAGTCAATCAATGCAATTTCCTGCCTCCCTACCTTCCAACAATCATGTGCATGTACTAGAACTCTCATAAAAATTATTTGTGTGCCAAGCTTACAACATTCTGGATGGGAGGAAAGTGAATGCATATGTGTGAGCCTTACCCAGTGACATCTGAGCTGACCTGGGGTGGCATCACCTGTTAGTGGAAAACCAAAATATGGAAATCTACACACGTTGCTATTATTTGCCAGACTAGGAATGCTATACATAAAATAACACAAAGATATAGGCAAAAGAACCAAGATTATTATTAATAATAATAGCACTAGTAGCTAACATATATGTGTCTGACACTCCATGAAGCATTTTACATGTAGTAGCTCACTTGATCCTCACAAGAATCCTATGAGGCAGGTAGTTTTATTATCCTCATTTTACTAATAGGAAAAAAGAACATAAGGAGCTTTCTTAAGATCACAAAGGTAGTAAGCAAAAATGTGAGATTCAAATCTAGGTAGTCAGGCTTCATCCTACTGCCTCCTAAAGACCAGAGGGAAAGGAAAAGTCTTCTCATCAAAAACTAACATTTCCAAGTTCTAACAGATTTTTTTTTTTTTTTTTCCATTCCTGGCCACCCATATGCCTGTTCTATACAACCAGTTTTCCTAAACAACATAAGAGAACATAGAGGAGCCTTCTAGAGTGTTGGAAATATTCTATTCCTTGAAGGAAAAGGTAGTTAGTTATATAGATATTTATAATTATTTGTTATTTTTATTGCCATATATATATAGAGAGAGAGAGAGAGAGAGGAACTCTGGTAGCATAGTGCCT
>NW_006921640.1:4131617-4156003 GCF_000298275.1 Orycteropus afer afer
TGGCGGTTCAAACCCACCAGCCACTCCTCAGAAGGAAGGTTGGGCAATCCTACTTCCTACTTCCGTAGTGATACTGCCTCGGAAACCCAAGGAGGAGTCACTATGAGTCGGGCCGACTCGACGGCATGTAACAACAACAAATACTTGCTATCTCAACATTTTTCACATGTACAATTCAGTGACAATAATTATATTCATCATGGGCAGCCATCACTATTTGTTTCCAGAATTTCCTATCACCCTTGCCTAAGGCATTTGACTGCTAACAGAAGGCTGCCAGTTCAATCCCACCAGCCACTCCTCAGAAGGGAGATTGGCCAATCTACTTCCATAGAGATACTGCCTCGGAAACCCAAGGAGAGACCACTATGAGTTGGATCTGACTTGACAACAGTGAGGTTAGTTTTTTGTTTGTTTGTTTGGTTTTTGGTTTTAATGGATATTATTAAGTTTCACGTTCTCTTCTGTTTGCATACCTCAAAGTAAGAAAAATTAGATCAACAACTATGCGAGGACCCAACTATCTGATCTTTGGACATTGTGAAGGTTCCAAGTTAAACTGCCCCTTATGCACACTTAAGACACACATAGAGGTTAAGGACATCAGTAAGCAAAAGATGCTACATGCTCCTGCCTCCCTCCTCTGCATACTTTGAATTTGCATGCTAGAATTACTAGAGCAAAAGCTCAGCTAATCTCCTAGCTGGCATGATTGTTATTATCATGCAGCGCACACATGCATATTCATCCAGATTTAAAGGGAAAAAATAAGCCTCCATCATGGCACTGCTGATAAACAACCCCCCAAAATCTTTTTCCCTATACTCAAATGAAACATATTTTGAAGCTTTGTCATACTTAAAAGTGATTTGCCCATAAGTCTTTTATATGTTAATAACATTGTACGTTGAATATTTCATTCCAGAGATCATTATTTGATTGCTTTCCATGTGATTTTGAGCACAATGGAAATGGACACAGCAATATCCGGTGCATTTGGGCACCAATCTCCATATTAAAGCTCCCATCACTAGCATCTGAACACACTGAACACAGCTGCAGCAGAAGCCCAGGCCCATGTTTGTCAAGTCCACTTTTTTCCAGACAAAACATTTTAATTCCTAGTGTGAGGGGGATTGGGGGGAAAAGAAGTGTTAGGAGAGGATGGAGAGGAAGGGAGGAGGAGAAAGGAAATAATCAACCCTATCCACCCGCTGCCATCGAGTCGATTCCACTCATAGTGATACTTTAGGACAAAGTAGAACTGCCCCATAGGGTTTTCAAGGCTGTGAATCTTTATGGGAGCAGACTTCCTCAGACTTTCTCCTGCAGAGCGGCTGGTGTGTTCAAACCGCTGATCTTTTTCTTAGCAGCCAAATACACCTACCACTATGCCATCAGAGTTCCTTGTATTTACCCTGAAGTTAAGGTATTTGGCTCTACTGTTTTTATAAGACTCTTCAGCTTCTCATTTCTCTATGTCACCTCATTATCTTCTCATATCTTAGGGGTATACAGCCAGTGGTTCTCAACCTGAGAGCATATGAGACTCACTCAGATCCCTCTTGCAAAGGGCTTGATTTAAACAAAAGGTCAGAGGGTGTGGTGTGGGCCAGGAAGAGCAGAAGCAACCTGGGCATCAGTCCTCGGGTGATTTGATGTGTAGCCAGTGTTGAGATTTTATGATCAATCCTCTGCAGATATATGAGATTCAGGCAGTCCAGAAAGGTGGCAAGCAAGGCTGCTCAAATACACCTGGAAGTTGGCTTATCCCAATATTTAGTGAGGGCTGGGCTGAGATGAAAGAAACCCTGGTGGCATAGTGGTTAAGTGCTCAGCTGTTAAACGAAAGATTTGCTGTTTGAATTCACCAGCTGCAGCATCTGCTTCCACAAAGATTGCAGTCTTAGAAACTCCATGGGGCATACTACTATGTCCTATCGGGTCACTATGAGTCAGAATCAACTCAACTACAGTGGATTTGGTTTTAGGTTTTGGGCTGAGTTGGAGTTTTGGGTGGTCAACTAATGCATTTGGCTGCTAACAAAAGATTAGAGGTTCAAGTCCACCCAGAGATGCCTCAGAAGATAAAGATGTGGTGAACTACTTCTAAAAAACCATCCATTGAAAACCATATGGAGCACAATTCCACTCTGGGGGTTGCCACGAATTGCAATCACTCTACAGCAACTGGTTGTGGTGGTAAGTGGTAATGATGGGCTGAGATGGCTCAAATGGCATCTAGCCCTGAAAGCATGATCTGTGTATGCTGAGGTGAAGCAATACAAGATGTCAGAAGATAAAACTCAGATCCTCAACTCAGAGAACACAAAGTTTGAGAATGAGGCCAGGTCACTTTTCAGGTATCTGCCCAATACACATGTGTGCATGCACACAATATGCCAAAACTCAAATCCTATACATTTCAACCTTTCAGTTTTATAATTAACAATATTCTGAGGTTGTTTTTCCCTGTAACATATGCTACCAAACCCTCCAAAGCTTCTGAAGAAAAACTATCACCACATTCACCCCTCATCCACTCATCCCACACCAATTCTCTGAGTTTCCTGACTGCTTTGAGTAGAGATATGATCACCTTTATTCCCACACCTCTGATTTTACCAGCCACAGGATCATTCATTTAATGACGGCGTAGCTCTGGTAGCATAGTGCTTAAGGCATTTGACTGCTAACCAGAAGGCTAGCGGTTCAAACCCATCAGCCACTCCTCAGAAGGAAGGTTGAGCAATCTACTTCGTAGTGATATCACCTTGGAAACCCAAGGAGGGATCGCTATGAATCTGACTTGACAGCAGTGCGTATATGAGCCAGGCGATTGTCTCAGGCACTTTCACTTGCCTAAAACCAAGAAAGAAGAATAAGGCATCAGGATTGGAGGAAGACTCATTAACAACTTGCCATATGCAGATGACACAGTCTTGCTTGCTGAAAGTGAAGAGAACTTGAAGCACTTACTGAAAACAATTAGAAACTACAGCCTTCAGTATGCATTATACCTCAACATAAAGAAAACAAAAATCTTCACAACTGGACCAATAGATTGAAGTTGCCAAGTAATTCATTTTACTTGAATCTACAATCAGTGCCTTGGAAGCAATAGTCAAGAAATCAAATGATGTATTGCATTGGGCAAATATGCTGCAAAAGACCTCTTTAAAGAGTTAAAGAACTAAGATATCACTGTGTATACAAAGGTACACCTAGCCTGAGCCATGGTATTTTTAACCACCTCATATGAATGTGAAAGCTGAACAATTAATAAGGAAGACTGAAGAAGAACTGATCCATTTGAATTATGGCATTGGCAAAGAATATTAAATACAGCATGGACTGCCAGAAGAACAAACACATCTTTCTTGTATGGTATGAAGTACAGCCAGAATGCTCTTTAGAAGCAAGGATGGCAAGAGTTTGCCTCTTGTACTTTAGTCAAAAGGGACCAGTTCCTGGAGAAGGATATCATGCTAGGTAAAACAGATCATCAGCAGAAAAGAGAAAGACCCTCAACGAGATGGACAGACACAGTGGTTGCAACAATGGGCTCAAACAGCAACGGTTGGGGAGATAAAGCAGGACTGGGCAGCATTTCATTTTGTTGTACATAGGGTCGCTATGAGTCAGATCTGACTTACCAGCACCGAACAACCAAGACAAAGCATGACAGAGGTTACGGTCACAGACTCTGGAATCATACAGCCCTGGTTCAAATCCTAGCTACCCATGGGCCAATCATGTAATACTGGGCAAGCTACTTAGCCTTTCTGTGCTTTCATTTGTAAAAGAGAGATGATAAATGGTACTTACCTCACAGAGTTGTTTTGAGAATTAAATAATTTAATACATTTTTTTAAAAAGCTTAGAATATGTTTGGCACATAGTAAGCACTCAGTAAATGTTAACAATTATTTAATCCTCCCTGGAATCCTGGGAGGGACTCCTCAGTGTCCGCAATTTACAGATGAGGAAACTAAAGTTCAGATTCCAATTATAATGTCCTCATATATACTCTCTTACTTAGAAGACTCTGTGTCCTCATTTGGGTTTTAAAAAATAGACTTTATCCTACAAAGATTTTAAGAGGTTTTTAAAGTATCATTAGGAAGGTAAAATCACCTGTGCATAAACTGCAACTCATTTCCTGGTAGATGATCCAGGTGTGAATTTGCTGGTGCCTCCCCCCCCCCCCAACCCCTCAGTTTGCCTATCTCCAAGCTGAGTTTGCCTGTTTTCTCAGGGCCACTGTGGAGCTGTGGTGGGAAACCATTTGAAATTCATGATCGAATGTCTTGTTTGAATACAGTTCAAAGGTTCTATTCTGGTGTAAGCTTGGGATTTCAGTTGGAAGCCCAGCTTTTTTAAAAATGAGTGCATATGCCAGAAATATTTGTGAAGAGAGAGGTGTTAGTTCTCATTAAGTTTAATGCAACAAATCACTGTATTTCAATGCTATTAACCCTGATTAGAAGCCAGCATCTTGAGAGGCAAAAAACACAAAGAAAGCCAGTTGCATTCTTCTAAAAGCTGAGTTTTTCAACTCAGGCTGCACATTAGGTTTACCTTGGGAGCTTTTTAAAAATATTAACACCTAGGCTTCACTCCTTGAGATTCCAATTTAAATTGGTCTAGGATGGAGCCAAGGTATCAGTATTTAAGGAGGGAGGAAAAAAAAAAAAAAAGCTACATATAGACAGAATCACTGTTCTAAAGGGAAGGGAAAGGAATATTTTTTGAAGTCCTTTCTATGTCCCAAGCATTGTATTAAGCTTTCAAACATATTATATTATTAAATTTTAAAACAGAAATTCCATGAGGATTTGAAGTACCCAGGTGGTGCAGTTAGTTAATGCACTTGGCTGCTAACTGATAGGTTAGAGGTTCAAGTTCACTCAGGGGTGCCTCAGAAGAAAGGGCCAGTGTTCTACTTCCAAAGCGCCTTGGTCTTTAATGGTTTAAATCAGCCATTAACAAACCCTGTGGAGCACAGTCCTACTCTGACACATGTGGGATTGCCATGAGTTGGAATCAACTCTAAGGCAATTGAGATTTTTATGTAATCCCACACATTTTTCCATTCTCCATGACATCAGGTCACTTATTAATCTCCCCTTTGGCCTATGAGGCACCTAGAAAAGAAAGGAATTGTCAGAGCCAGCACAGCATCAAACTTCTAAAAAGCTAGAGAAGTCAACCAACGTCATCTTGTTAATTGCCCTCTACACAGGGCACACACACTGAGACAGGGAAACCAAGCAGCAGGTAAGGAACGGGTTCTAGTTTTTTTGATGCCAAGATACACTGAAGCTCCAAAGCTATAAACAGCCCATGGAGGGATATTTTTTACCAATAAAATATTTACAGGAAATGTAATAAGAACATTCCAATCAAGATCCAAGGTCAGGAAGGATAAGACCAGGATTAGGTTAAACTGTAAATGATAGTGAAGAACTAGTGAGAAAGAGACTTCTTAGATTTACTTTTCTTGATTTTCTCTTTATGTCCAGTTAATGTCTCAGGCACTATACAGTTAAATGTAGTGTTGTAATCATAGAATAAAGTTTAGCTGTGCTAAGTATATGGTTTTTAAGAAGAAAAGCATGCTTTCTTAAGAGGAGAATAGTAAAAACTATAACAACTTAAAGACAAAGACCTAAAGAATAAAGAACAAAATAAGACAGACACAGAGAATGATCCCTTTTATATGCCCAGGCCTGGAACTGGTAGTATTGGTTTCCCTTGTGGGCTCAGAATATAGAAAGCAAAAAGAAGCCTAGTTCTAGAAAATACCTTGAGTGCTCAGCTTAAACAAGAGGCACCTAACAACACTGACCCAAAGCAAAATGGCAGAATATGTCATGATGGTCTCTGTTAGCCTCCCATCTGCCTCTCTTCCTGATGGACCATTTTGCTGCTAGTGCTCATCTTTGTAGGGCCTTAAAGTTTCTCCCCAGCCCCACTTTCCCCCTTGATGATGCCTCTCGATCCTTACTTTTGTCTCACTCTTACCAAAAAATAAACTGTCCTTTTTGAGCTCAGACTTCACTGTCATGAGACAGAATTGTTTATTCCCAATGCCATACTCATTTCATACTTACTATTTGAATTTCTGGATATGTGCTGGCTTTATCTGATTTTCAAGAGTAGTATCAAAACAGGAATTTTTCCCTGGAATGCCCTCCCTCCCAAGATAAATGGCAAAATAACTTGCTATGGCCAATGATTATCAGCCTCATGACATTTGAAACGGAACATGTATCTGCAGTTGCTTAGAGTATACATATCAGTGTCATGCACATGGCCTCATTTCTTTCTCACAACAGCCCTGTAAAGTAGGTACTATTTTACTAAACAAACAAACAAAAAAAATTGAGATTATATTATAGATGTTAAGTAACATAGCCAAGGACCCATCCTAGCTTTTTAGCATATTAGTCTCCATCATCTAAGGCACCATGTTATTACATCAACTCCCCATTACACACAATTCTGCCATGGCTGAGAGTGTGAGGGCTCCAGTTAGAATTCCTGCATTTGAATCCTAGTCTCCCTATCTACTACCTGTGTGACCTTGGGTAACTTCTCAAGCTTTAGTTTCCCCTTCTTCAAAAGGGAATGATATTAGTATCTACCTCATATCTACCTCATAAAGAGCTGGGAGAATTAAGTGAGATCATGTATATAAAGTGCTTGGTACAATGCCTAAAACATAGAAAACAGTCAATAAATATAAACTATTCTTATCACTATTAATCTTTATTTCATGGGTATAACGTGTATATATGTATTTACACATGGTCCTCAATCAAAGTCTCCGAGATCTTTCTTACCTCTTGTATTACTGCCATTTATATACAAGTAGCCTTTCCTTCTTTTCTGCTCTTCAGCCTCTGAGACTATAAAAGGAAACCATTCTCTCAGTCTATCTTATCTTGTAGCTAATTCTTTAAGCCAACTATCTGTACAGATTTCTCCTTTGCCACAGTTTGGCAAGGCCTTCAATACCCCTCCTATGACAATACCCCCAGAATGACAGTTGCCAGTCCCTCCAATGATCTGGCATTCAGCTCAGCAGGGGGGCCTTATAGTGCCTTCGGAATTGGGGCACTCACAGAAATCAAATACTTGTGAATTAAAGAAGCAGCATTGTTGGCACTCAATGGGTGTTAAATACCCATAATGATAGCAGGATACACTCAAGATCACATGCCACACTCCTAAAGCTTCCATTCTGCCAATACTCTTTCCAAACATAAAAACAAATAAGAGCTTTGGCTTAGAGCTATAGGCATTGTTCCATTTCAGACCACTTCCCCGTATTAGGCCAAACCCTATCACTTTATTATTTAATCACTTCACATCAGAAGTCCTAAGACCCTGCTTCAAAATCCCACACACTGTGCCCTTAAAGAATCTAGGACAGGAGGGCAAGTGAGGATCCAACATCTTTTGAGCACCTGCTGTAAGTCAGGTTTTGTGCAACTGCTTTCAAGTGCATTTTCTTTTTCAGTAATAGCAACCACCCTGTGACATGTGGGTAAAACAAGTGTCTTCCAGGTTTAAAGATAGGGAACATGAGGCTTAGAGAGATTGGATAACTTTCTTAAAGAGATGGGGACCCACAGCTATCATGGGCAGGGGGCAGGATTCAAACACAAGTCTGAGTGTCCCTCATTTCTCAGATTCTTGCTGAAAGGGGCCTTAGAAAGCCACCAATCCAGTTCCTTTGCTTCCCAGATGCAAAAACTGAGACCCAAAGAATGTCTGCCTTGCTTTAGCTGGACATCTGGAATCAGAACTACATTCTCCACCATCCTTTTCAATACACCAGGCACTTCATTCACCTTTTCTTTATCAAAAAAAAAAAAAAAAAAGAAAGAAAGAAAAAGGATTTCAATATCACCAGTTTGTTGATACTGTGTAAAAGGATGTTCTCCTAGGAGACACAGTGTTTCCCAAAATTGTTTTCTAAAAGAACAATTTTATTTTTTTTCTCTTCTTCAAACAACCCAGTTTAAAGCTGCATAAAACCTGCCCTACTTAGAGCTTCTGCAAAAGGTTCAGCTTTTGTACATGGTAAATCAAATTCAGCATTACTCGGGGACTCATCACCCCAAGTACCTAATGAAGATAATCCATCAGTGCTGCAGCAATTTTATTGGGCCATTCCTGCCCAAGGAAATAGCAAAAACAGCCAAGGGAAAAAAAGTCACCAGGAATTAAATGGGGAAACAGATGATATTTAATTATATAAATATTCTCAGCGATGCGCTGAGGAAGGGAATTATTGGCTTGCTGGGCAGACCCTCATTGAACCAGGCAGCAAAGGAGATTTATGCCACACACTTCATGTTTTCATTAGAATTCATACAGCCTGTATTTATAAAGTGGGTGTCTGGAAGCTTGATAATATTGCATATTCATATTCTGATGCTGTAATATGGTGGCTTTACAAAGAGAAGGGGGGCTCCACTCTTACTCATTCGATATTTAGTTTTTATTAGTGTTATTATTTGACATAATTATATACAAAGAATTAGCAATTTTAATTAATGCTGCACTAATGCAGTCATAATTACTTCCATTTATTCCAGAACATAAGTGAATTTATAAATTTATTTATTTGGAATTCAAGTGACTTCTTGGATTCACTTTGTTTTTTAAATAAAACCTATTTGCTCATCCTGTCTAACTAACCCTGCAGAGCAAAGAGGTTGTCTAGGGTTTTAGCTCAACAGAACTCTCCTACTAAATGTATGAAATGAAAAAATAAAGTCATTTTAAGGATGAACCATTCATTCATCCCAACTATACTTCTAATCACCTATTGGGTTTGCTTGGTATTATTCTTATCCCTCTTCCATCATACTGAAGTTGAATTAAGTTCCCAAAGAGAATTTTAAATGGACTGCTTTTTACATTTTCAACTGACAAAGTGTAAAGAGTAAAAAGAAGAGAAGCACTTGATTTCAACACCCTCCTAAATGTTATACTGACTGTTGTCTCTGTTGTTGTTGTTATGTGCCGTCCAGTCGCACCCGGACTCATAGCAACCCCTCCTTGGGTTTCCCAGGAGAGGCCGTATCACTACAGAAGTAGATTGTGCAACCTTCCTTCTGAGGAGTGGCTGGTGGGTTTGAACCGCCAGCCTTTTGGTTAGCAGTCAAGTGCTTTAGGCACTACGCTACCAGAGCTCCTACTATTGTCTCTAAAGGTTTTTAAAAGATTTTAAGTTATAAAAGTATATTCCTGAGGAAAACCAAGTGAAACTATAAACATTTTCTTCCTCATTTAACAGTAAAACATCCATTAGGAATTAATATTCCAAAATTAGAAATGTATCTTCTGAAAAAAAAAAAAGCCCCATGAGAGCCACCAAATTGGTTAAGTATTTAAAAGTAGATTTCTATAAATGTACCCCTTCATGAAATACAGACCGCCCAACATTTAAATCCAAACATACAAGATTAGCAAGTTAACAAGATTTTTGCTTGAAATTAAGATTTTAAGAGATAATACCAATCAAATTCTTCCTTACAAGAGGCAATTCCCTCTCTCCACCTCGACCGTCATACACACACAAAAAAAATCGACTTTCCTGTGAAGCTTTAGCAGAGATCTTATCATGAAACAAATTTCAATAAATTGAAGGAAATGTGGTTCTTTCACCATATTCTATACTTAGGAAAGAATAGTACTTCTATTAATCTTGTTAAAAAAGAAAAAAGTAACACCCATATCAAAAAAAAAAAAAAAAAAACCATAGCCATGGAGGCAATCCCAAGCTCTAGCAACCCTACAGTACAGAGAACTGCCCCATAGGGTTACCTAGGCTGTAATCTTCATGGAAGTAGACTGCTGTGTCTTTCTCCCATGGGGCAGTAAGTTCCTGTCAGTCAGAGTAGAAGCCCAAATCCTTACAATAGCCTACAATATCCTACATAATCTGGTACCTATTCCTCTCCCTTCCCAACTCTTTGTATCTGGCTTCTGACTTCATCTCCCACTATTCTGCCTTTCAGTCACTCTGCTCCAGCCACACTAGCCATTTGGTTGTTCCTAGAACATGATAGGCACAATACTGCCTTAGGGCCTTTGCTTAGAATGCTCTGCCCCTATATATCTACATGTCACTTTCCCTTACTACAAGTCCTGTCTCCAATAAGTCATCTTCTCATTGAGTCTTACACTAGTCACCCTATTTAAAATTGTACAGCTTCCCCCTGTGTGTGCATACACACACACACACACACACACTGCATCACATCTCCATTCTCCTTTGGATTTCAGTTTTTCCTTGTTCTGTAATGGTCTAATATAATCTATAATGTATTCATTTATTATGTTGATAGTCTTGATATTTTCCTAACTCCATGAAGGCAGAATTTATCTTTTGTTCCCTACTGTATCTCCAGTGCCTAGATACCCATCTGGATCATAGTGGGCACTCAATAAATATTTGCCGAATGGATGGATGATGATAGTTGCTAGCTATGTCAACCTGTACCATAATTTCTTTCTCTCTTTCTCTCTCTCCCTTCCTTCCTCGGTAGAATGTCATGGACTATTGTGGACAAGCAGCATGCCCTTTTCATGTCTGCTCACACTGCCAAGTCCTGGAGCCTAACAAAGAGAATGCCTTGCTTTTCCTTTTTTATCTCCCCTCCTTGAGAGGAGGGAATAGGTCTTATACCTCCAGCTTCTCTTGTATTTCCTTAACCATACAGCAGATGTACCACAAATTTTGTCAAATTAACTTGAACATTTCCAGGGAACACAAGTATTCTGGAGTAGAAAAACTGAAAACTTTTTTTGATTTCATATTATACATTTCACTTCAAACAGCCTCTATTCCATCCCCATTTTATGAAATAATTTAAACAGTGTTACATTTAGATTATGAAACTAGCTTTATAAACGATTGACTTGTTTAACTATTTTAAGTCAGTTGATCTGAGTCATCAGGATGATAGCTTTCAGTACTTTTGAGGTCCACCATTTGAAATATTTAGACAATAGTTTATATTACCAGTTCATCTTCATGACACAAAGCAAAATATTTGTGGTTGTTAGTTAAACTGTGACAATGAAAGCACTGTCAATGAAAGAGTGCACTGGATCCCATCCTATTTCCTTCCCCTATCCAGGGACCTACTCAATGGATAATGCCTTCTCTCTCTCTTCTCTGTCCAGCAGCTCCCTCTGCTAGATGCTTTCCATTGGCGTACAAACTGATGTGCAAATTTCCTATATAAAAAGAAATGAACATTCACACATCTCCTTCCAGCTAATGCTCTGTTCTTAGCCAAATGCTAATGCTCCATTCAAAACCAAAGTTCTCAAAAGTGTTTGGCTATCTCCACTCACTGCCTCACCTCATATTCATTCCACCAGTTCACTACTCATTTCTCTCCACTGAACCCTTAATCACTCAAATAACAACAACTAATTTCTTCATTGCTAAATCTAATGAATACTTAATCATCCTTTATTTTATCCAACCATTTAACAACGTTATCACAAGCTCCACATTGAATTTTTTTTTACTCATGTTATATATTTTCTAGGATAACACACTTTTCTGCATTTCCTCCTTCCTCTCTTGATGCTTCTTCTCAGTTTCTTCCGTGAGCTGCTGTTTCTCTTCCTTCTCTTTCTCTGGTCTCTATCCAAGATTCTCTTTTCATTCTCACAATTCCATTCATTCTCAAAATTTGAATTACTTCCAATATTTTAACAATCCCCACACTTGTATCTCCAGCCCAGAGATCTCTCCTGATCTCTACTCTTGACTAGAACCACTGGTACCTCAAACTCAGCAGCTCCATATCTAAACCCATCACCTTCCCCTTTCCAGCAGAAAAACTGCTCATTCTGCCCTCTCTCCTAGGTCAGTGAATGGCATCACCCTCTACCCAGTTCCCAAGTAGCAGATCTAGTTGCATGCAGTTTCCTATCTCCACATCCAATCAATCATAAAAAATTTTTTGGACTGTACTTCTAGACACACTCAGTTTTCACAATTCTCACTACTACTAGCTTTTTCTGTCCGTAGTCATCCTTCATGTGGTTATGAAACAGCCTACTGACTGGTCTCCTTGTCTGTATCCCTGTAACGTATCTTCTACAGTACAGTAAGAGTGACCTTTGTTGTTGTTATGTGCCATCAAGTCGGACCTGACTCCGAGTGACCCCTCCTTGGGTTTCCAAGGCAGTATCACTATGGAAGTAGATTGCCCCATCTTCCAAGAAGTGGCTGGTGGATTTGAACCACGAGCCTTCTGGTTAGCAGTCAAGTGCCTTAGGCACTATGCTACCAGAGCTCCTAGAGTGACCTTTATTACATTTAAATTAGATTATGTCATTCCACTGCTTAAAACTCTGCAAGAGTCATCAGAGAAATACAAATCAAAATTAAATGAGATACTACTTCACAACCACTAAGATGGCTATAACCAAAAATACAGATAACAACAAGTGTTAGCAAGGATATGGAGAAATTAAAAACCTGATACACTGCTGGTGGGATTGTAAAATGATATAACTGTGTTGAAAAACAGTTTGGTAGTTTCTTGAAAAATTAAACATAGAGTTACCATATGATCCAGGATCTCTACCCTGGGGAATATACATATATACTCAAGAGAAACTTGTACACAAATAGCAGCAATACTTATAATAGCCAACAAGTGACAACAACACAAATGTCCATCAGCTGCTAAAAGGGTAAATAAAATGCATATCCATACAATGGTATATTACTCAGCAACAAGAAAGAATGAGATACTAATATATTTTACAACATAGATAAACCTTGAAAACATTATGCTTATATGAAAGACATCAGTCACAAAAGACCGCATATGTTTTCATCTATATGAAATGTCCAGAACAAGTCTAGAGAGATAGAAAGTAGAATTGCATTCACTTAAGGCTGTGAGAGTTTTTTTGAGGGAATGAGGAGTAACTGCCAACAAGTACAGAATTTCTTTTTGGGGTAACAAAAATGTTCTAAAATTAACTGTTGTGATGGCTACACAACTGTGCAAATATATGAAACACCATTGAATTTTACACCTTAAATACATGAATTGTATGGTACGTGAATTATATTTTAAGAAAGATGTTATTCACCAGAGAGGCATGCACTCCTTACAACAACCAACAATATGAGATCAAAAGGGCATCATTTGCCCAAGGATAAAGCTCAGAAGGCAGGAAGGGATAGGAAAGAAGGACAAATGGAAATAGTAAACAGGGGAAGGAAGTGGGAAGAGTGGTATTACACTGTGGGGATTGCAATGTTAAAAAGAAAAAAAAAAAAAAAGTATGAATTGTTGAATGGAAAACCAACATGCTCTGTAAATTTTCACCCAGATCACAATAATAAGTTATTTTTTAAAAATAGATCATACAAAAAGAAAGCTGTTATTAGAGAGAGACTTCAGAGACCTGTCAAACAATCACAATGCAGGGACTTTGTTTTGATCCTGATTTGAATAAAGAATAAGTCAAAGAAATTTGACTTTAACATTTTATCATATTAAAAGTTATTAAATTTTTAAGACTAAAAAAAAGTAAAATCTGCAAGGGCTTTTCAGTTGTCCTTATGATTAAGTTGCAACTCTGTAATAACCCATCTCCTGCCTCCCTCTCCAGCCTTACCACCTCATGTCACTATACTTCCAAGCCCCCTCACTTACATCTCCCAGACTTTGCTTCTGCAACAGTGATTGTTTAAAAAATTTTTGAAAGTCTCATGCTATTGTAATTCTTCAAATGAACTGAGACATCAACTAGATCAACCAATGATTATATTCTAGAAGACTAAAGGCCCCAGAATACACAGTCAGAGAAGGACAGAACTGAAACTAGAATCCAGGCCTTCTTACTCCCAGTACAATGCTACTCCCATGATTTTCTCTGCACAATCAAATATCATGTAGTAAAAGAAGTAATAACTTGATATTTGTTGTCATTGTTACTTGTCATTGACTTGATTCTGACTCACAGCAACCCCATGGGTTGATCTTTACTAACATGCCTTTCCTCAAAAAATGTAATCATCTAAGAAACTATTTTAAATACTTTATTTTCAGGTATCACCAGCATAACGTTGTAAAATGTTTATTAAAAAAAAAAAAAAAAACTAGAGTCATACAGAATGGGTGTAAATCTTAACTCTACAATTTATTCTCTGTATGACCTTGTGAAAGCTACTCAACATTTTAAATCTGTTTCCTATAGTAATATTGGGATAATGAAGAATAGAGGTAACTTGCATAAAAAATATAGCTAAGTGACAAGTACATAGTAGGCATTCAATAAATGATAGATATTATGAATTCCTTTGTTACTTTCACAACTTACTGGGGGAAATATAAAATCTATTCTGGTCTAATATGTAAAGAAACTTCTAATTTTTAAGGACCTAACCTTATTGATACAGGACCAAACAAAAAATGAATACAGCTGCATTACTGGAAAATTCTACTCCATTACTGCTGTTCAGTAGTATGTATCGACATTCACATTTTCAATGGTGGGGAGTAGTGGAAAAAGATTATATTTGTTCTATGGAAACTATTTCCCAGAGATTTCCTCAGCACCATAAGGCGCTCTGGTGGTGTAGTGGTTAAGGCATTTGGCTGTTAATCAAAAGACCCATGGTTTGAACCCATCAGCTGCTCTGCAGAAGATAGATGAGGCAATCTGCTTCCATGAAGATTTACAGCCTTGGAAACACAATGGGGGACACTATGAGTTGGAATCAACTCAATGGCACTGAGATTGGTTTTGGTTTGAGTTTTACCTAGCACAATATCTTTCTGATTTTATATAAAAAGTAGAGATTAATGGGTATACTTTTCCATTATTTTTAAATTTATTATTTTGAAAAATTTCAAATCTGCAGAAATTTTTAAAATATAATAAAATATTTCCATGAACACTCATATACCCCTCACCTAAATTCACCAACTATCCTATAAAACCCACTTCATATCTCTCTCAATCTATCTCTCTCTATCTCTATCTCTATCTTTGTCACACACACATATGTACACATTTTCCTTTGGCCAAACTATCCAAAAGTGGGCTTAAAACATCATGAAATTTCAAATGTATCTCTCAAGAAGAGACTTCATCTATGCCTTTAAAAAGTGAACATAATTTAACATTATCATCCAACATAAAGTTCATACTTAAATTTCCCTAATTATCTCAAAAATATACTTTCTAACTTTTGTTTGTTTTGATCCAAAATCTAATCAAGTATCACCCATTGCAAATGGCTGTTGCTTCTCCTTAGTCTCCCTCAATCTGAAACCATGCTGTAATTCCCTCTTCTTCGTGACAGTAAATCCCTTGAAGAGTCCAGACCACTTATCCTGCAGAAGTTGTGTACTTCCCACTATGTACACCAGCCAAGACTGACCATTTCATTAACATGGTGACCACTAATCTCACCATTTTGCATTTAAGTATTCTGTAGGAAGATAACCTTAAAGAAATGAGGATATTCTGGTCCCTAACAGAACAACTTTCCCCAAAATAGGTTTAGTGTCCACCCTGAGTGAATTATTACACTGAGGTTACAAAAGGATAATTTTTAAAATTCCGTAATTCTTTCTATATTTGTTATCTGCATTCTTTTGTAAAGTAGGGCTTCATCCCACCCTGTCTGCTGCCCCTCTCATCACTGTGGACTCATGATTATTTTTTAATTTAACGTGTTATAATCCATGATCATCAACATTCTTTTTAATGCTCCAACTATCCCAAGGTTTAAAAAGAATGTTGATATATGGGTAATCTACTTCTGTAGTGATACTGCCTCGGCAACCCAAGGAGGGGTTGCTATGAGTCGGGGCCGACTCAACAGCACATAACAACAGTACTGCTCTGAAGGAGCTCTAGTAGCATAGTGCCTAAGGTACTTGACTGCTAACCCACCATCCACTCCTTGGAAGGAAGGTTGGGCAATCTGCTTCCATAGTGATACTGCCTCGGAAACCCAAGGAAGGGTCACTATGGGTTGGGTTCAACTCGATGGCACATAACAACAACAACAACAAGAACATACCACAAATGGGATGGCTTGAACAAACAGGAGTTCATTCTCTTACAGTTTGCAGGCATTAAGTCCGAGTTCAAAGTGCCAGGCTCTAAGGGCTAGGTGAAAGCCTCTCAACCTTGGGCTTCAGCTCTGCCTTCTACTCCTGGCCCACTGAAGCTGGAGGCTTTTCTTCACTCAGCTGCTAGCTGCTGAGACTGACAAGTCCAGTAAAAAGGCACAGTCCCAATGCTACCAAACTATATGGCAGGACATTAATTCAAGTCCATTGAAAGTCCCAAGGTTGGAAGAACATGGCATGCTGCTGAACAACAACCCGGCTACAAGCAGAGTTCAGGCATGCCATAGGCTAGAGACTGTTCCCCAAGGCTTCTCCTTATATACAGGAAGCAGACCATATCCCTGAGGCAGCTACTCAGCTGCTCATAGTAGAGTCTATCATGGAGTTGATAACCAGTCTCATCACGGGGAATACTACACCCAGCTGCCCAGCCACTCAACCAGGCCTAGCCAAGTTGTCACACAAACTTAACTACCACAGTTAAGAATGATAAGTATTTTGATGGCTACTGCTCTTCAATGTTCTCATACAAGAGTCCCCACCCATACATATTTAATGAATATGGTTGGATTACTTCTTATCCCTCAAGAAGATCCGGTCTTATCCCTCCTTGCATTCCACTTTCAACAAAGAAAACATATATCATATATCATGTGTTGAGGATCCTACACTATTATTTCCTGCCCTCCATTACTATCTATAAACATTCAGAAAGTACAGATTTCTTTGCCCACCACAATATTGGTTTCCACTTAAACTTTGACTACAAGCATTGAATATCCATATGAAAATGTTTAATTTTTGTCAAATATATCATTGTTCTGTTGTTTTTGTTTTGTTTTGTTTTGTTTTTCCTCTCTAATGTTAAACACCTGGATAATTTCAAATAATAATATTAGCAAGAAGCTTCCTAAAACCTTGATTCTGAAAATAAATTTCAGGTTGAAATTGAGAATATAAGATTCTAAAGCCAAGTTCATTTTCTCTTTCTAGATTTTTTTTCTGAATCTGGTGCACTTGCTTCTTCCAGAAGCATATTTAGTAACTCAATAGCACATGTCTCATTGTGTGTGTGTGTGTGTGTATATTAAAAAAAAAAAAGAGCCATATGGAAAATCAGGCAATACATTTATTGTTCTTCTCCGATGATAGTCAGTTTCTTCACCTGTGCTATCAGCTGCTGTTGCTTTGGAAAATAACCAACATTAACAACTCAAACTATCAATTAAAGGAAAAAAAAAAAAAAAAAACCACAATGATCACTAGATCTCCTCCCGAACTTATGCCACAATAACCTTAAAACAAGAAACAGAGACTTGAAGATGGAAGCAAAATAAAGCTGCTAATGTGAGTATTCTCCTAAAATAAAGGACAACTAAATATGAGGGAGTGAAAATAGGCTGGGTGAAAAACAGATTGGATCAAAAGGAAAAAATTATGCAGTAGGTAAATGAGAGATGGGATAAAATAATTAAGGAGGGAAATGAAGGTGGAAGACTTGGTGAAAACAATAATTTTATTGGAAGAACTACTAGGTGATTTCTTCCCTCACCTCAATTCTCATCAAAATTTACAGACCCGACAGCACACTGACCATTCCAACTTCTAAGTCTTCTGCTTTTGATGTTTTAAATAAAATGCTTCACTCACTTTAACAACCTCCTTCAGAATGTACAGGAGCCCTACTGGAGCAGTGGTCAAGTGCTCGGCTGCCAACTGAAAGGTTAGCAGTTCAAACCCACCAGCCACTGTACAGGAGAAAGTTGTGGCAGCCTACTTCTGTAGGGATTACAGACTTGGAAATCCTAAGGGGTGGTTCTACTCTGTCCTATACTGTCACTGTAAGATGGAATCAACTCAACTGCAACAGGTTTGGTTATGGGTTCAGAATGTACAGCATTACCTCTTTTTTTAATACAAACTCAAACTCAAACACAGGGGAAAAAAAACTCACCGTCATTGAGTCAATTCTGACTTATAGAGACCCCCTTTGGGTTTCAGAGGAGGTAAATCCTTACAGAAGTACATTGCCCACCCAGTCTTCCTTCCGCAGAGTGGCTGGTGTGTTTGAACCACCAACCTTCTGGTTAGAAATCAAATACCTTAGGCACTACACCACACACACAAAAAAAAGGTTCT
The DNA here is from genome assembly GCF_000298275.1 of Orycteropus afer afer. Classification (NCBI taxonomy): domain Eukaryota; kingdom Metazoa; phylum Chordata; class Mammalia; order Tubulidentata; family Orycteropodidae; genus Orycteropus; species Orycteropus afer. The sequence goes on from NW_006921640.1 coordinate 4,149,911, forward strand.
ATACTAGGCAAGGAACCCATAGACTCTGAAGAATTCAAGAGAAATATTTGTTTGGATAACTCCCCAACTCATCTTGATACCCAATAGCTGATTTAGTCAATGTTTCTAAATATCCACTTGAAATAAGTTTGTCCCAGGATTCTTTATAGCCTTATGATTCAGATCTGTTGATTCATCTTCTTGTCAAGATGATGAGGAATTAGGCAAAAAGAAATTGACACACACTATTTCTGGGTCTTAAAAAGACCTCTTTACTACCTCCCTTCTGAGTCATAAGAACAACCTCCTTCTCTAATAGTTTTACAGTTAACATATTTATACTTTTATGACTCAATGCAATTTTGTTTTATTTATTTGCATACACATGCATATATGTATGTGTATGCTTATGTATATATAATGGCACAACTCAGCTGTTAACCAAAAGACTGGCACCCAGCCACTCCGCAGGAGAAAGATATGGCGATCTGCTCCCTAGAAGATTGTTGTTGTTGTTGTTATGTGCCGTCGAGTCAGCCCCAACTCATAGCGACCCCTCCTTGGGTTTCCGAGGCAGTATCACTACGGAAGTAGGATTGCCCAACCTTCCTTCCGAGGAGTGGCTGGTGGGTTTGAACCGCCAGCCAGCCTATAAAATCCTATAAAGCAGTTCTACTCTGTCGCAAAGGGTTGCTATGAGTCAAAACTTACTTGAAGGCACCTAAAAGCAACAACAACAATACACACACATACACACATATATATTTACACACAAAGTTCTATTCTTGATCTATCCATTTTAAGCTGAAGTCCAATTTGCTAAATTTTTTTAAATTGTGATTTGGGTGAAAGTTCACAGAACAAATTCATTTTCCATACAGCGGTTCATACACATTTTGTTTCATGACATTGATTGCAATCCCCATAATGTAACAGCTCTCTTCTCACTTCCTGTAGTTAGCTTTTCCCTACGTCCTTTCCTATGCATTCCTGCCTCCTAAGCTATCTCCCTGTGCAAACACTGCCCTTCTGATCTCCTATGATTGACTGCTCGAAGGACCGAACTTACTTGGTGTGAATGTTCACCCTACATGCTTGTCTATTGTTTGGCTGGAAGCCATGGGAGTGAGTTCAATTCCAGGCCTGAAGAGTGGCTAGGGGCCATAGTCTTGGAGATTTCACCAGTCTCTATCAGACACATAAACCTGGGTTTGTTTCTTTTTGTTATGTTTTGTTTCTTTATGAGTTTGAGTTTTATTTCACATTTTTCTCCCACTCTATCAAGGATCTCTTGCACTGATCCCTTTCTGAGTGGTTGTCAGTAGTAGCTAGCACCATCTACTTCTTCTGGTCTCATTGTCACATAGGCTGAGGACTGCATAGTCCATTAGTCCCTTGAACTATTTCTTTCCATGCATCTTTGGTTTTCTTTATTCTTCTTTGCTCTGGACAAGGAGAGACCAACTGTTGCATCTAGATGGCCACTTGCAAGCTTTTAAAACTCCAGTGGCTACTCACCAAAGAAGGATGTAGAACAATGTTTTTATGTAGTACATTATGCCAATTGAGCTTGATGTCCCCCGTGACCATGGTCCTGAGCCCATAGGTCCAACAATTCACTCCCTCATGGTGGTTGGCCGTGGCTAAGAAGTTATCATAACTTTGCTTCCTGTTGGTTCTATTTATATGGACATTCTTACAACACATACAAATATCTATATAAAAATATTGTCTTCCAACCTTATATATGGCCATGCATATATTCCCTTTTGCCTAGACATGTCTGATCAATCAGCCTATCTACCTATGTATCTACCTGTAGATTAATGTTTATTATTACTGATAATGCAGTATTGTGTATGTAAAAGTATTTACCTCTGTTATCTGAACCTCTTGTATACCTCTCTCCGCCTTCCTTTTCCTTAGTGTTATTGTGTTGGTCACTCACTTCTGGTGTATTGCCTTTCTCTTCACCCAAATCAATACTTGTTACTGATCTATCTAGCAATTTTCCCTCCCCTTCCCTCACATCCCTGGTAACCAGTTGCCAAACAGGCAAGGAGGCTGCATCTTTGACCTCCTCTAACCCCACAAGAGGAAGACAGAATCAGCATCAGTAGCCCAAGGCCTATCACTGAGAAGCCAGACATGCCACCTCCCTCCAGCCCTTTCACCAACCCTGACATCAACCGGTCCTCCCGCAGCACCCACCACCTCTCTGCTGGGTTTGATAATTCGCTGCAGTGGCCACACAGAACTCATAGATTATGAGGTTTATTAGGGAAGCAACAGGCTACAATTCAAGTTCAGAAACATGCTCAATCTCTCCCAGACTGCCATCTTTCAGCTGACAGTCTCTCTCTCAGCAATGCGTGTCTCTTAGTCTCTCTCTCTCTCAGCAGTGTGTGTCTCTCGCATCTCTCTCTCAGCAATGCATATCTCTCGCATCTCCCAGCTGGCAGTGAGAGATTCCTTCTACTTCTAGGAGGGGTCCTTTTGAGCCTGGCAGAGTGGCCAAACTAACCAATCATACAATACACCCAAGACAGCAAACTTCCCAGAAAATTACTTTGTGCTGCTCCTAACAGAAATACCCCAGGTGGATAACTTTAACAATCAGAGTTACTCAGTTGCTCACAGCAAATTCCAGCAGGGAGTTTACAAAGACTTACAGCTAGAAAAGCCACACTATGGAACTTACTACACCACACCAACAAAGAGTTCCCTTCCATATATAAACTTTTCCTTGACTTTTGACAATAGTAGACTGATAAGATATTTGTCCTTCTGTGATTGACTTATTTCACTCAGCATTATGTCCTCTGAGTTCATCCACATTATGTGGTGTTTCCTGGAGTCTACATTATTCTTTAGTGTTGCATAGTATTCTAGTGTGTGTATGTAACACAGTTTGGTTATCCATTTCTCCATTTATGGACACTTATGTTGTTTCCATCTCTTTGCTATTGTGAATAGTGTGACGATGAACATGTCTGTATATATATGTATTTATGTTCTGTCTCTCGCTTCTTTAGGATATATATCTAGTAGTGGGATTACTTGGACCAAATGGTATTTCTAATTTCAACTTTTTAAGGAATCGTCATACCAATTTCCACAGTGGTTGTATGGTTTTACAGTCCATCAGCAGTGTATCACAGTTCCAATCTCTCCACATCCCCGACAGCATTTGTCATTTTTTGTCTTGTTGAACTTTGTTATTAGTGCTGGGGTGAAATGGTATCTCATAGTTGTTTTGATTTGCATCTCTCTAATGGCTAATGATTGTGAACATTTCTTCAAGTGCTTGTTGGTAACCTGAATATCTTCTTTGGTAAAATGTCTATCCATACTCTTTCCCCATTTTTGAATTGAATTGTTTGTCTTGTTGATGTTGAGGTGTTGGTGTTTTTTATAAATTTTAGAGATAAGTCCTTTGTCAGATACATCATTGCCAAATATTTCTTCTCAATCTGTAGGTTCTCTTTTGACTCTTTTGGAGAAGTCTTTTGATGCACATAAAAATTTAATTTTTAGAAGGTCCCAATCATCTAGTTCCTTTTCTGCCATTTGGGCATTTGGGGTTATGCTTGATAGTCTATTTATGCCATAAATTAGGGCTCCTAACTTAGCACTTATTTATTTATTTATTTATTTATTTATTTTGATGAACGTTATAGTTCTAGGTTTTACCCTTAAGTCTTTGATCCATCTGGAGTTAGTTTTTGTGTGTGGTATGAGGTATAGATTTTGTTTCATTTTTCTGCAAATGAATAACCAGTTTTCCCAGCACCATTTGTTAAAGAGACTATCTCTTCCCCCATTTAATGGATTTCATTCAGCTCTTTGTCAAAGATCAGCTGACCATAGTTAGACGGATCTATTTCTGAGTTTTCAAGTTTGTTCCACTGGTCTATTTATCTGTTGTCATACCAATACCAGGCTGTTTTGACTACTGTGACTGTATAGTAGGTTTTGAGATCTGAGAGTGTGAGACCTCCTACTTTGTTCTTCTTTTTCAGTAGTGCTTTGTTATCTGAGCTCTCTTTCCTTTTCATATGAAACTACTGATTATTTTTTCTATGCCCATGGAATCTGGATTGGGATTGCATTGAATGTATAGATTGTTTTGGGTAGTATTGATATTTTCACAATGTTTAGTCTTCCTATCCATGAGTATGGTATGGTCTTCCATTTATGTAGATTTCTGATAATTTCTTGAAGTAGTCTTTTGTCGTTTTCTTTGTATAAGTTTTTTGTGTCCCCTGGAATATTTATTCCCAAGTATTTTATCTTTTTGTTAGCTATTGTAAATTGTATTGATTTCTTTATTTCCTTTTCAGATATCTCTTTGCTAGTATATAGGAATCCAGGTGATTTTTGTATACTGATCTTGTATCCTGCCACTATGCTAAATCTTTCAATTAGTTGCGGTAGTTTTCTCGCTAAGTGTCTTGGGTTTTCTATGTATAGGATCATATCATATGTAAATAAGCATTGTTTTACTTCTTCCTTACCAATTGGCTAAATTTTCAAAGACATTTTCCACTTTAATTAATAAACACACAAAAAAAAGACCATAACTACACATAATAAAATTGCCAGTGCAGTTAAGTGAGGCATGTTTCAAAGTAGACCTGTGTACAAATTAAAATAAAATTACTATTTTAGAAGCCCTCCCAATTTTCTTTTGAATACAACAGTCTCACAATGTGTATCTGAGGTCATAATAAGCCAAGGAAATAAAGGTCAAGCCATGGGACACTGATATTTTAAAGTTGAGTTCAAGACTTTAATAAGTAAGATAAAAAGATCATGTAGCCATTTTAATCATTCTTTAATCATTTTAGTCATTCATTTTCAAAAGTTGAAACATGGTCTCCTCACCCAGTGGCACATGCAGAATAAGAAAAAAGATTGATAAATCATTCTTTCCAGTCTAATCTCACCATTGCTTTCCTCCATATTTTAACTTCCAGTCATACTTATGCCAATCCAATCCAAGCACCCTAATCCCTTCTCTGATAGAATGTTCTCCACCCCCAAACTTTTCCTGTCTAAATCCTTTCCATCTACTAAGTCTCTTCCTTGTAATTCTTCTTTACACCACTGACACATAAGCACTGTAACCTGAACAATAAATGGAATTTCTATTCAGATCTCTGGAGCTCTCATGGCATAGTGCCTAAGGCACTTGGCTGCTAACCAGAAGGCTGGCAGTTCAAACCCATCAGCCACTCTTTGGAAGGAAGATAGGGCAATATACTTCTGTTGTGATACTGCCTCGGAAACCCAAGGAGGGGTCTCTATGAGTCGGGTCCAACTCAACGACACATAACAACAACATTTAGATCTCACAGTAAAATTCCATTATACTAAATTATTATGGTTCTTAGAACTTTGAGTAACTTTGTTTTTCAGAGGACAACCACTACATCCAAATAAGACCAGTAAAAACTGGCCAAAACCAAAACTTGATGCCATGATGTCCTTCCAGATGACCTCATTTGCAAAAAGGAACAAACATTGAGTGGACCATATAACATGGACCCATTTCTGATGCCAGAAATCAAACACCACAGAATTAACCTCACTTCATTACACACAAAACAGGACCTGAGGTCCACTTGTGCAGTGAATTCACCCAATCCAACCTTGGCCCAGCCTCTCTGGATGTATATGTATAAGTTCCCCCATTTTCAAACCCCATAAATATGTAACTCACCCCCCACAGCCATGAGCCAGATCTAAGGAATTCTATTTCGGTCCTACCTCCTTGCTTACCCACTGTCATCAAGTCAATTTGACTCACAGGGTTTCCAAGGCTACAAATCTTTATGGAAGTAGACTGCCTCATCTTCCTCCCATGGAGTTGCTGGTAGGTTAAAACAATTTACCTTTTAGTTAGCAGCCCAACCCGTGCCTTCACCACAGTGCCGCCAGATGTCCTGTCCTCCTTGCTTGTTGTTGTTGTTGTTGTTATGTGCCGTCGAGTCGACCCCGACTCATAGCGACCCCGACTCATAGCGACCCCTCCTTGGGTTTCCGAGGCAGTATCACTACGGAAGTAGGATTGCCCAACCTTCCTTCCGAGGAGTGGCTGGTGGGTTTGAA
>NW_006921640.1:4156763-4159904 GCF_000298275.1 Orycteropus afer afer
CAACTTCAATCTTTTCTCCATTTATCATGATGTTGCTTATTGGTCCAGTTGTTAGAATTTTTGTTTTCTTTATGTTGAGGTGTAATCCATACTAAAGACTAGTCTTTTATCTTCTTCAGTGAGTGCTTCAAGTCTTTTTCACTTTCAGCAAATAAGATTGTGTCATCTACAAATTGCAGGTTGTTAATGAGTTTTCCTCCAATCCTGAAGCCGCATTTTTCTCCATGTAGTTCAGCTTCTCAGATTATTTGCTCAGGAAACACACTGAATAAGTATGGTGAAAGGATACAACCCTGACATATGCCCTTCCTGATTTTAAACCATTATTTAAACCATTATTCCCTTGTTCTGTTTGAATGACTGCCTCTTGATCCATGCACAGGTTCCTCATGAGCACAATTAAGTGTTCTGGAATTCCTATTCTTTGCAATGTTATCCATAATTTGTTATGATCCATATAGTTGAATCTCTTTGCACAGTCAATAAAACACAAGTAAACATCTTTCTGGTATTCTTGGCTTTGAGCCAAGATCCATCTGAGATGAGCAATGATATCCATTGTTCCACATCCCCTTCTGAATCCAGCTTGAATTTCAGAAGTTCCCTGCCAATATACTGCTGTAACTGTTTTTTAATTACCTTCAACAAAATTTTAATTGTGTGTGATATTAATGATATTGTTCCATAATTTCCATATTCTATTGATCACTTCTCTTTGGAATGGACACAATATGGATCTCTTCAGTCAGCTGGCCAGGTAGCTGTCTTCCAAATTTCCTGCCATAGATGACTAAGATCCTCGAGCACCGCATTCATTTGTTGAAACATCTCAATGGGTATTTTGTCAATTCCTGAAGCCTTGTTTTTGCCAATTCCTTCAGTGGAACCCAGATTTCTTCCATCAGTACCAATGGTTCTTGATCATCTGCCACCTCCTGAAATGACTAAATATCAACCAGCTCTTCTTGGTGCAGTGACTCTGTATATATTCCTTCCATCTTCTTTTAATGCTTCCTTCACTGTTCAATATTTTGCCCACAGAATCCTTCAATATTGCAATTTGGACTTTTTTCTTCAGTTTTCTCAGCTTGAGAAATGCCAAGCATGTTCTCCACTTTTGGTTTTCTCATTGCAGGTCTTTGCACATTTCATTATAAAACTTTACCTTGTCTTCTTGAGCTACTCTTTGAAATCTTCTGTTCAGCTCTTTTATTTCAACATTTCTTCTTTTCTCTTTAGCTACTCTCCATTCAAGAACAAAGTTTCAGAGTCTCTTCTGAAATTCATTTTGATCTTTTCTTCCTTTCCTGGCTTTTTAATGACCTTTTGCTTTCTTCATGGATGATGTTCTTGATGTCATTCCACAACTCATCTGGTCTTTGGTCACTAGTGTTCAATGCATCAAATATATTTTTCAAATAGTCTCCAAATTCATGTGGGATATAATCAAGGTCATATTTTGGCTCTCATGGACTTGTTTTAATTGCCTTCAGCTTCAACTTGACTTTGCATATGAGCAATAGAAAGTCTGTTCTGCAGTTAGTTCCTGGTCTTGTTTTAACTGAAGATATTGAGCTTCTCTACCACCTCTTTCAACAGATGTAGTCTATTTGACTTCTGTGTATTCTATCTGGCAAGGTCCACATGTATAGTCACCATCTATGTTGTTGAAAAGAAAAGTATTTGCAATGAAGAAGTTGTTGGTCTTAAAAAATTCTATCATGCATGCTATTGCCAGTGTCATTTCTATCACCAAGGCCATTATTTTCCCACTAGTAATCCTTCTTTCTTTCCAATTTTCTCATTCCAATAATCAGTAATTATTAATAAATCTTTATTGCATGTTTGATAAATTTCAGACTGCATAAAACTCTGGTGGTGTAGTGCCTAAGGCATTTGACTGCTAACCAGAAGACTGGAGGTTCAAACCCACCAGCCACTCCTTGGAAGGAAGATTGGGCAATCTAATTCCATAGAGATATCACGTCAGAAACCCACTCACTATGAGTCGGAAATGACTCGATGGCAGTAAGTTTGGTTTTTTGTTGGTTTGGTTGGTTGGTTGAAGTCAGTAAAAATCTTTAGTTTCTTCATCTTTTGTGTTGGTGGTTGGTGTGTAAATTTGGATTATAGTCATATTAACTGGTCTTTCTTGTGGGCGTATGGATATTATCCTATCACTGACTTTTGGTTAGCAGCCCAAGCCTAACCACAGTGCCACCAGAAGTCCTGGCCTCCTTGCTTAGCACTCTGCAATTAAAAGCTGCTTTTCTTTCTCAAAGAGCCAGTGTCCAGAATTTGACTGCTGCACTCTGGATAGAACCCCTTGTCGTTGTTGTTGTTAGGTCCTGTCGAGTCGCTTCCGACTTATAGAAACCCCATGCACAGCAGAACGAAACACCACCCAATCCCGCACCAGCTCCATGATCTTTGCTATACTTGAGCCCATTGTCGCAGCCACTGTGTCAATCCATCTCATTGAAGGCCTTCCCCTCCTTCATCGACCCTCCACCATACCAAACCTGACATCCTTCTCCAGGGAATGGTCCCCTCTGACAAAATGGCCAAGATAAGTGAGACGAAGTCTGGCCATCCACGCTTCCAAGGAGCATCTCGGCTGCACTTCCTCCAGGACAGATCTGTTAGTTCTTTTGGTAGTCCATGGTACCTTCAGCATTCTTCTACAACACCACAACTCAAAAGCATCAACTATTCTTTGGTCTTCCTTATTCATTGTCCAGCTCTCACATGCATACGAGGCTATTGGAAATATCATGGCCTGTGTCAGGCACACCTTAGTCCTCAAGGAGACATCCTTGCTCCTCAGAACTTCAAAGAGTTCCTTGGCAGCTGACCTACCTAGTGCTACACGTCATCTAATGTCCTGACTGCTGCTTCCATTGGCCTCAACTATAGAACCAAGCAACGTGAATTCTTTGACAACCTTAATCTTTTCTCTATTTATCATCATGCTGCTTATTGGTCCAGTTGTGAGGATTTTTGCCTTCTTTATATTGAGATGTAATCCATACTGCAGACTGTGTTCCTCAATCTTCATCAGTAAGTACCTCAAGTCATCCTCACTTTCAGCAAGCAAAGTTGTATCATCAGCATATTTCAGGTTGTTAATGATTCTTCCTC
>NW_006921640.1:4169539-4182074 GCF_000298275.1 Orycteropus afer afer
TACTTCCGTAGTGATACTGCCTCGGAAACCCAAGGAGGGGTCGCTATGAGTCGGGGCCGACTCGACGGCAAACAACAACAACAACAACCCCATCAGAAACCCAAGGAGGGGCCACTATGAATCAGATCCAACTGTACGGCAGTGAGTTTGGTTTGGTATACCTTATTTACCTACAAAATGAAGAGACTTCTGTCCTGCTACCTCGTCTCCTTCCACTCACACATGTCCATTGAACAACTGAAACAACACTATAAAGAAATATAATTGACAGTGTAGTCCAGGAATGAAAGAATGCAAGAGCTGAAGAGAAGAGGGTTGTGTCAGAAAAACTCTGCACTTTATGTAGTGGCTTCCTAATAGAGGGGAAAACAAACTTTTTTTTTTTTTTTTAAATGTAAGTCAAATTACCAAGCCAGGCACAAAAACAAACTCACTGATACTTGTCAATCAAACTAGGCCATAATTGCTATGTGAGACTGCCTTATTTTTCGTTTCTTTCTAGAGATTTGAGGTCATATATTAACACATTAATTGAAATTTTGGTCATAATTAACATGTATTAAGCTGTTGATTACATGGTTGCATTTTGAAATTTTTAATTGGTTTGTTTCAATTGATAAAAGGTAATTTGTTTGGGGGTGATGTTTAGAGCTATGTATTTAATTATCATTGAATAGACAATTAATATATTGTAGCAATAGTAAATAATGACTACAGTAATTATCATTCAAGTACACATATTTGTACAGATATGACAGACTGATTTTTCTCTCTGAAGTTGCTTTAGTCTTTACTCTGAGCTGGTTACACTAATAATGCCGTTTCACATCCCTTGCAGATGTAATTAGCAGCATCTCTGTCTCCTTTACTTCCTTCAATCTGAAGAGCTTTGAGAAGTCATAAGGACTGAAGACATCCTAAAAGCCACATCTCACTCCATTTTCCCTCTTTGCAGATTACTCACTCAGAGAGCTTTTCTGCATTTTCAATCTGCTCTCAGAATTCCTGCAGATTTCAATTGAACCTTTTTATTAAAGTATCCCTGTATCATTAGAGCACTTTTTCCCCAGCCCAATAGAGTAATCACAATGCAACTGTGGTAAGTCGCCCATAGCAGTTTAAATCAGTAGAAAAACATAGCATTTATTAACAAGTTGAGCATCATTAGTTGTTAACTGGCAGATAAAGTTGTTGAAAACCTCAACATTTTTAACCTGCTTTCCTTACAAAAACAAAAAAAAAAAGAGGAAAAGAAAACCTGCCAATTCATGAGAAATAATCATGGACACTATAGGCTCAAGTTTTAAAGTTCTGCCTGTCAGTCCATCAGTAAAACTGCTGTACAGACAGGCCTCATCAGAGGCTGAAGCCCATCATGGTCTCCTGCTTGATCCCAGAAATGTATGGTACGTCCTCTTGCTGACACTACAAGAGACAGCTTAGTCACCCAAGTCAACGCATGGGTGATAAAGAAATATCTGTATCTCCCTAACGGTAACCAGACGTCACTAGGGAAACTGGCTCATACGTTTTCCCTTCTTGGACCTGTTCCCTCATCTTCATTTCTCTTCTGTGTACAGGGTGGAAACCGAAAGGCAGCTGTGAGAGGGGAAAAATGACTCCATTTTCTGATGCTAAAAAGAAAAACACTTCAGGCCATGGTGACTGGCCAGTCTTCCTTCCTTATCCTCATGACAGCTAAGGAAGGGATGCCCTGCTTTTCCTCAGTACATAACACCCCAGCCTGCACTCAACACAGATTTAAACCAAAAAAATAAAATAAATAAACAAATTCATTGCTGTGCAGTCAATCCCAACTCATAGTGATATAGGGCTTTATGGATGCCCAAATCCACAGTTCACATCATTGACAAGACAAAACTAAAACAAATGAATAAGCATGATGAATTCCTAGAAGAACAAACTTAAAGATAGGGGGAGAAGCATGACTGGCTAGAATACACAGTGTGCTGCAAAGGGAACCAAAAGACCAAACAAGTTGCCATCAAGTTAATTCTGGCCAATGGCAACTCCATGTGTTTCAGAGTGGCTGTACTGTACATGGTTTTCATGGCTGTGACTTTTCAGAAGCAGATTGCAAGGTTTTCTTCCCAGGTGCCTTTGGGGTTTGAACCACTAACCTTTTCATTGCACTACTCAGGGACTCCAAAGGGAAGAGAAAAGTCCATAAACTCTTTCTTAATTTATATGAAAAAGTTTTACCTGGAAATCAATGTTATCATCTCAAAATCAAGAAGATAAAACTAAAATATGTTTTCTTTAATCTTGAACTAAAATACAGTTTTAAATACATTCCAAACTTCTATAAAAATATAAAATAGCATATTCTAACAGTTACCATTTTACACAGTTACTTTTTTATACAGAGTCACTATACCAAAAAGAATTGGTTGACATTCAACCATTTCAGTAGGTAACATATGATCAAGAACCATGGTATTGAAAAAAGAAGTCCAAGATGCACTGAAACAAGTCTCCAGAAATTGGGAACACTCATTGACATGTTTCCACAAACGAATGCAACACTAGAAGCCCTCACTTGTTTATGCCAAGAATTTTGGAAAATAACTACCTGGCCAACCAACTAGAAGCGATCCATATTTGTGCCCATTCCAGAGAAAAGTAATCCAGCAGAATACAGAAATTATAGAACAATATCATTAATATCACATGCAAATAAAATTTTGCTTAAGATAATTCAAAAATGGTTGATGCAGGGAATTGCCAGAAATTTAAGCCAGATGCAGAAGAGGACATGGAACAAAGGATATCATTGCTGATGTCAGATGGATCTTAGCTGAAAGCAAAGTGTGGTAGTTAAGTTTGTGTGTCACCTTGGCTGGGCTTCATTGAGTGGCCGGGCAGCTGGATGTAGTATTCCCCATGATGAGACTGGTAATCAGGTCCATGGTGGACTCTACTGTGAGCAGCTAAGTAGCTGCCCTAGGGATGTGCTCTGCTTCCTGTATATAAGGAAAAGTATTGGGGAACGATCTCTAGCTTATGCCACTCTTGAACCCTGTATGTAGCCATGTCGTTGTTCAATAGCCTGCCATGCTCTGCTGACCTTGGGACTTCCAACGGGCTTGAATTAATGGCCTGCTGTGTGGTTTGGTAACATTGGGACTGTGTCTTTTTACTTGTCAACCTTTGGCTTGTCAGTTTCAGCAGCCAGTAACTGTCTGAGTGAAGAAAAGCCTGTAGCTTCAGTGGGCCAGGAACAGGAGGCAGAGCTGAAGCCAAGGTTGAGGGGCTTTCACCAACCCCTGGAGCCTGACACTTTGAACTTAAGACTTAAAGCTTCTGAACTGTAAGAGAATAAACTCCTATTTGTTTAAGCCATCCTATTTGTGGTATATTCTTGCCTGAGCAGTACTAGGTACCCAGTACACAAAAAACAGCAGAAAGATGTTTACCTGTGTTTTATTGACTAAACAAAGGCATTTGACTTTGCAGATAATAACAAATTATGGATAACATTGTGAAGAATGGGAACTCCAGAACACTTACTTGTGCTTGTGAGGAACCTGCACACAGACCAAGAGGCAGTCGTTCAAAGAAAACAAAGGGATACTGCATGGTTTAAAATCAGGAAAGATGTGTGTCAGGGTTATATCCTTTCTCTATACTTATTCAGTATGGGAGTTCTGGTAGCATAGTGGCTAAGGCACCTGACTGCTAACCAGAAGACTGGCGGTTCAAACCCACCAGCCACTCCTTGGAAGGAAGATGGGGCAATCTACTTCCGTAGTGCTACTGCCTCGGAAACCCAAGGAGGGATTGCTATGAGTCAGGTCCGACTCGATGGCACATAACAACAACAACAACATTCAACATGAGCAAATAATCTGAGAAGCTTGACTACATGAAGAATACAGCGTCAGGATGAGAGGAAGACTTATTAACAACCTACCATATGCAAATAATATAATCTTGTTTGCTGAATTGAAGCACACACTGATGAAGGTCAAAGACTACAGCCTTCGGTAGGGATTACACTTCAACATAAAGGAAACAAAAGTCCTCACAACTGGACCAATTAGCAACATCATAATAAATGCAAAAAAAAATTGAAGTTGTCAAGGATTTCATTTTACTTGGATCCATAATCAACACCCATGGAAGTAGCAGTCAAGAAATCAAATGACATATTGCACTGGGGAAATCTGCTGCATAAGATCTTCTAAAGTGTAAAATAGCAAAGATGTCACTCTGAAGACCAAGGTGCATCTGAATTAAGTCATGGTATTTTCAATTGTATCATATGTATGTGAAAGCTGGACAATGAATAAGGAAGACCAAAGAAGAATTGATTCATTTGAATTGTTTTGGGAAAGAGTTTTGAAAATATCATGGACTGCCAGAAGAACAAGGAAACCTGTCTTAGAAGAAGTGCAGCCAGAATGCTCCTTAGAAGTGAGAATGCTCAGACTTCATCTCTCATACTTTGGCCATGGTACCAGAAGAAGCCAGGCCCTGGAGAAGGATATTATGTAGTGTGTCAGCAAAAAAAAAATGAAGACTCTCAGTGAAATGGATTGACACACAGTTGTTGCAATGCTGGGCTCAAGCGTAGCAATGATTGTGAGGATGGCACAGGACCAGGTAGTGTTTCGTTCTGTTGCACATAGGGTTGCTATGAGTCTGAACTGACTTGAAGGCACCTAACAGCAACAATTATTTTGCTTATATGAAAATCCAATTTAATAGGACATTTTATCAGCCTTAAATAATGCAAACTATACAAATATCCTGTCATTTGGACCTCACAATAGTCCTGTGAGAGGAGAACAAATATTATCTTTTTTTTTTTTTTTCACTCCAGCTGCACAGGCCTTCTTCCAGTCCTTCAAATACCCCCTGAGGTCTTTTTTGTTCCAAGATCTTTACACATGCTGTGTCCCTTTGCCTAGAATGATCTCCCCTCCCTTGTTGGAATGACTCCTCTTTTTTTTTTGCCTTCCCCTTCACCCAAGTTAACCCTCTAGTTAGTGGTTTACTCTCTCCTTTTCCCTCCCACTCCTGGTAGCAATCAAAGAATATTTTTTTGTGTGTGAAACCCTTTTCTTGACTTTTTACAATAATGGTCTGATACAATAATGTTACCCCATTTTAGAGATGAGGAAACTATAGTCCCAGAACTATGATTTGATGGTGCAAAACCCAGCACTCCTGACAGAAAGTTCATAGTGCTCTTTCCCATAATGCAAAGATACTGCAACACCGTTTGTTGACTAGGTGGATGAAAGTGAAACTATCATATCCTATTATCCTGTTTCCTAAATGTTAGTCACTTCCATACTACTTTCATGATTCCTGACAGCTGTAATACAATTTATCTAATATCTTTCCTATAAACCACTTTCTTAAAAATATATATGCATTTCTTTTCCAAAGAGAATGGAATGCCACATCACTCTCTATAAATAGATGGTACTCATATAACATTAAAAAAAAAAAAAAAAACCACACTGCCATGAAGTGGATTCAGCAACCCCTCCTTGGGTTTCCGAGGCAGTATCTCTATGGAAGTAGATTGCTCAATCTTCCTTCCGAGGAGTGGCTGGTGGGTTTGAGCCACCAGCCTTCTGGTTAGCAGTTAAATGCCTTAAGCACTGTGCCACCAGAGCCTATAATATAGGCAATGAAAACCTACTCAAGGTTCCTGAGGCTTCCCACCTTTTTGTAAAATGAGAAACTAGTAAATATTAGAAAGGTGATGATGTAACAGCACTATAGTGAGGCCTTCTGCCTTCAATAAGCAGAAGGACTAAGAGAGACATGGGGATCCAAAAGAGTAGGGAAGAGAGAAGTTGGTGTAAACAGAACAATTTTCTTCCAAGAGATAACCCTCACCTCAGATCCCTCCCTCTGCTTCACTCCTCCCTCATGCAACAGTCCCTGGGTTCTCCCCTCTTGAGAGTATGTGCCTCCCCTGCTCTGAGACTCCCTCTTAGTCTTTCTGCCTTTTCCGTGTCCATTTTCCTTTAATTACCTCTACTTATATTAACAAATTATAATCAAACTAAGTTTCTAGAATTCATTACTTTTTAAATATAATTAAACTCTTATTTTTAATTTTTAAAGCAACATTTTCCTTTTCTTCATCCACAACCCAAAAATTAAAATAGGGTGAATATTTCAGGCAGAAAAAATGTTTACATATTTTTTAATGGATTAGAGGCCACACCATTTAAGAAAGTTCATCTCATCCCGGTATCCTCAGAAATAGAGTGTCTATAACCTTTATTCTAAAAAACTTCCCCTTGCCAGCTTCACCAGATAAAATGAAATATGCTGCAGAGCTGAAGAGATATATCTCTGTCCACTCCCATCCTCATTCCCAGCTTGTTGTTGTTGTTGTTGTTGTGTGCCGTCGAGTCGGCCCCGACTCATAGCGACCCCTCCTTGGGTTTCCGAGGCAGTATCACTACGGAAGTAGGATTGCCCAACCTTCCTTCCGAGGAGTGGCTGGTGGGTTTGAACAGCCAGCCGTCTGGTTAGCAGGCAAGTGTCTTAGCCACTATGCTACCAGAGCTCCCTTAGCTGGGCTTAAATCTGATTTCAGCCAGGATCACTCAGCCCTTGTCTGGCAGCCTCTGTCTGTGGCTGTGCCCAGAGAGGAAGTCACTTTGGAACATGTCAAAATGCATAGGTACTGGCAGCAAGACTTCAAATGATGGAAAAACTCATTTCTTTTTCTAGTCCCTCCAAAATCATTTTTCCTCGCTTTAAGGAAAAATTGCTTCATGGTCTGGAATTGAAGGCAACTGTTGGGGTCAGGAATCTCTGCCCCACCCTCTGACCTCTCCAAGTTGGGGGACAGCAAACTCCCAGGAACAACAGTCTAAAGAGACAATACCCTATACATTTTGTTTCCCCAACACACAGGTGGTATTCCCAAAAGTCAAGTGAATGAATGTATCCTTCCAAATGAGTTTGCACCAGCCTAGCAGCTGAGAGCCAGAGTAATGGCCTTCCTGCATATGATGTCCATGACTCATACTGTTCAACTGACTATTTATAGTCCAGTGCTAAGGAGACATGTGTACTGATATTCATGCCCTTGTATAGATTCCGCCAACCTTACATCACAGCTGGTCTGTGTGATTAACAACATACATCAGAGTTAATGGCATGTCATTTCCAAGACTAAGTTATAAAAGACCTGTGGCTTCTGCCTCACTCACTCTCTCTTGGATCACTCACTCTGGGGGACATTAGTTACTGTATTGTGAGGACACTTAGGCGCCTATGGCAAGATCCATGTAGTGACCTGAGACCTCTGCCAAAATGCGGGAAAGTGAACACCTGGAAGCAGATCCTCCAATCTACTGTTTGCACACTCCCAAATCTTCTGTTTCTAGCCTCTTTTCGAAGGGCAAAGCCACATTTCCAGCTCTTCGGAGTGGATATGTACCAGTGGTCCTGCAAATCCAACATATGCCAAAAGGGAACCATTTTAAAGTAGAGGCTTAGCACATTTAGATTCATTACCTCCTGCAAATTTGACCTTCTCTGCACTTACTTATCTGGTCTGGCTCTCCTATCCTCCCAGGCTGGGAAACTGAGTACTCCTCAGACCTTCTCTCCCCACCTGCCCTGCATCCAGCAGTTATCAGGCCCTGCTGATATTCTGCCTTCTCAGTGTCTGCAACATCTGTCCCCCACTTTTCATTCTCACTGCAACCATCCTAGTTAGGAGCCACTTTGCCTCTCAGCTGCTAATCTAAAATAGCCTCAGCTGGTGTCCCAACTCCAAAAACACTCTTCTTATATCACAAACAGCTTTTTAAAGAATGGTCTAAACGTGCTATGACTCTACTTTAAAACTTTCAATAATTCCCTTTTGCCAATAGAAGCAAAGATTTTTAACATGACCTTCAAGGCTCTCTAACATAAAGATCTAACCTATCCTTTCAGCCTGAAATCTCAATAATCTTTTCTATCTCCCCTATGTTCTAATGAAGTAGTACTTCACATGGTACATTATAATCACCTGAGGACCTTTAACAAAAATTGAGGGTCCATACCCTATCCCCAGAGATTCTGATTTTATTGGTCTGGGGTGGGGCCCAAGCACCAGTAATTTTTTTTATAACATCTTTATTGAGAATATAATTCATATACCATACAATTGGCCATTTAATGTGTACAATTCAATGGTTTTAGTATGTTCAGAGTTGTGGATCCATTACTAAATCCAATTTTAAACATTTTCATCACCCCAAAAAACTAACCCCATACCATTTAGTGGTCACTGCTCATTTACCCTAACTCTAGCCCTGGTGTTGTTAGTTGCCATCTATCCACTTGGCTTCGCAATGGGATCTGACTGCTGTGCTGTATAGGGTTTTCATTGGCTGATTTTTAGAAGTAGATCACCAGGACTCTTTCCCTCTCCACCCTGGGCAACTACTAACCTGTCTGTCTGTCTCTATAGATTTCAGACAGCAGTCATTTTTATTAGTAATTTCCAATGATGTGAAAGCAAAGCTAAGAGCTGAAGAACTCCAACCAAACCACATCTCTCTCTCACTTAGCCCCCTGCTTTTACTTATGTGTCTCACTCTACTTGAAATGTTTCTATGTTTAAAATCCTCCCTATACTTTAAAGTACACTTCACATACAACCTCCTCCATTAAACCTTCATTGATTCCTCCTCTTCCTCAACTTACTCTTCCAATGCCTAAACATCTAGGGAAAAAACAACTCAAAGCAAATATAGGTTCCTTCTCTACATTCTCACTGTCCTTTGTGACTTCAGTACTCATTGTATTTCTTGCTGAGTTAGGGTTGTGCGGGCATAGGTGTTCTCTTCCATATCTCACACTCCATACCAGATCACACATTCCATAACTTCAGGAACCATTTCTAATTTACATCTGTGTCCTTAACAGTGACTGCAGGACAGTGTCTTGTGCAGAGTTGGTGCTGAAAATATAGATTCAAAACAGAAATATGCTCTCATTTTCTCCACTGTTACAAGACTTTAAAATGAAAAAAAATAAAATAGTACTGAATGAATTTTCAAGTTACTTACAATGCCAAAATTTTTATATACACACACATGTATGTGTGTATAATTATTTTTAATGTCTACTAAAGTAAGCAAGGAGCTCTGGTAGCATAGTGCTTAAGGCACTTGACTGCTAACCAGGAGGCTGGTGGTTCAAACCCACCAACCACTCCTCAGAAGGAAGGTTGGGCAATCTACTTCCATAGTGATACTGCCTCAGAAACCCAAGGAGGAGTTGCTATGAGTTGGTACATAACAACAACAACAACTAAAGTAAGCAGAGATAGTCACTCTAAAATAAATTTATCTACCCTCATAGGAGGCATCCTTACAACATTTCAGAGAAATCACAAGCAAAGATTTTATTTTAAGTGAAGGATCTTGAAAATGAACAAGCCACATGTTCACATCATCAGAATTTGCAAACAGTATCAACACAACCAGGGCACTTGTCCTGCAGATTAGATGATAATAAGCATGCATCTTCAGAGAATGCGTGTGTGGGGAATGTGGCAATATAAAATGAATTATGCAGACAGCAAGTAAAATACAAAATCAAGACAATACATTCTTCAGCTAAAACACAGGCATAATCAATAATCTAGCTGCTTCTTTAGAACAGATTAAATACACTTAAAAAATTACAATAATTTCACCAAGAACCTTATCTAATCCAAATTTCTTATTTCACCCTCCATCAATTAAACTTTCTTTTCCAAGAAAATATTCTACATAATATTTAATTTTAGTGTTCACTTTAACTAAGGGAGAAACAAATCCCACACCAGAAGACATGTTCATATTAGACCTTGCTTTCCTGATAGCTGGTATCTCTGCCTCTGTCACTTGAATTTTGACTCAGCTCTGTCAGTGAAAAATTAGACTTCATTTCAGTATGCTAATAGTAATCTACCCAAAACAATGTAATCAAGGCCTCATGTGCACCTATAATTTCATCCTTGACATAAGCCTGACAGCTATTTATTGTCTGAAAGGGAGGGGGGAGGGGAAGGGGAGAAGAGAGTCATATAAAACCCTCCTCCCCAAAAACAAACCCAGCAGCTTTATATTTAAAGGCAGAATCTTTGCAAAGTCCAAAAAAAAAAAAGGCAGTAATCATGGGGTTTACATATGTCTTGTCTTAAGCAATCAAGGCAGAGAGTTAACAGAGAAGCACATTCAGATGTGCCAATTCCCAAACTGCCCACCTCTGATGAGCCAGCTGTGAGCCGCAATTGTCACATTATAATTTAGGCAAAGGGAAAAAAAAAGGCATCAGAATACACACTGGATCAACATAATTATTCACAGCAGGATGCTGCAGAATTAATTTAGCCAATCAGAATTATGCTTGGGGGTTGGGTGCAGTGCAGAGATGAGGAAGAGACAAGTAGTAAGAGAAAGTAAGGAGAGAGAAGGGGGTGGGGATAGGACAAGTTGGGGGAGGGAGAAGGGCTGCTTTCAACACCTAACTAATATTTGGGTAATTCAATCTTGAATATATTTTGAATACATGTAAGTGCAATATTGCTTATTTTTCATTTATTTACAAACACCTATACAACACTTCCACCAGCCACTCCTTGGAAGGAAGGTTGGGCAATCTTCTTCCATAGTGATACTGCCTTGGCAACCCAAGGAGGGGTAGCTATGAGTCGGGCCGACTCGACAGCACATAACAACAACAACATACAATACTTACAATGTGCCAATCACTAGTCTAAGTAATTTACAAATACTAATTTATTTAATCCTCATAATTATGCACTAAAGAGCTCTGATGGTGTAGTGGTTAAAGCATTTGGCCGCTAACCAAAAGGTCAGTGGTTTGAACCTGCCAGTCACTCCATGGGAGAAAGAGAAAAGGCAGCTGCTTCCATAAAGATTTACAGCCTTGGAAACTCTATACGGCAGTTCTACTCTGATAGGGTCACTAAGAGTTAGAATCAACTGCATGGCAGTGGGTTTGGTTTTCTTCAAACTATGGCCTGTTCTGCAGTCAGCCTTGTTCTAACTGATGATGTTACACTTCTTCATTATCTCTTTCCACAAATGTAGTTGATTTGATTCTTGTGTATCCCATCTGGCAAGGTCCACATATATACTCACCACTTATGTTGTTGATAAAAGGTTTTTTGAATGAATAAGATCATTGGTCTTGCAAAATTCTATCACGGGATCACCAGCCATATTTTCCAACTACTCATCCTTCTTTGATTCAAATTTTCACATTCCAATCGCAATTGTAATTATCAATGCATCTTGATTATATCAATTTCAGACTGCAAAAGTTGGTTAAATATTCAGAGAAGAACTGACACCAATCCTGGCCAAACTATTCCAGAACACAGAAAAGGATGGCATCCTCCCAAATTCATTTTATGAAGTAAGCATAACCTTGATGCCAAAAACCAGGCAAAGACATTACTAAAAAGGAAAACAGGCCAATATCCCTCATGAATATAGATGCAAAAATCTTAAAAAAAAATCCTAGCCAATAGACTCCAACAATGTATCAAAAAAATAATAATAATACATTATGACTAAGTGGGGTGCATATCAGGTATGCCAAGGATGGTTCAACATTAGAAAAACAATCAATGTCATCCATCACATAAATAAAGCACAGGAAAAGAACCACATGATCATGTCAATCAATGCAGAAAAAGGCATTTGATAAAATCCAACACCCATGCCTGATCAAAACGCTCAGCGAAATAGGAATAAAAGGGACATTCCTCAACATAGTAAAGGCCATATATGCAAAACCAACAGCCAACATTATTCTCAATGGAGAGAGAATGAAACCATTCCCCTTGTGAACAGGAACCAGACAAGGATGCCTTCTATCACCATTTCTATTCAACATTGTATTGGAAGTCCTAGCCAGGGCAATAAGGCAAGAAAAGGAAATCAAAGGCATCCAAATTGGTAAGGAAGAAGTCAAACTATCCCTATTTGCTGATGATATGATCTTATACCTAGAAAACCCAAGAGACACAGTAAAAAAAAAAAAAAAAAAAAAAAACCTGGAACTGATTGAGAGATTTAGCATAGTGGCAAAATCAACATCCAAAAATCAGTTGAATTCCTCTACACAAACAAAGAATTGCTGAAAAAAAAATAAGGAAATCAATACCACTTACAATAGCTATCAAAAAAATAAAATACTGGGGGATAAATCTTACCAGGGACACAAAAGATATGTACAAAGAAAACTACAAAATACTAAGTCAAGAAACCATACGAGATCTACAAAATGAATAACACACCATGCTCATGGATAGGAAGATTGAACATTGTGAAAAGGTCAATACTAACCAAAGCAATCTATACATTCAATGCAATCCCAATCTAGATCCCATCAGCATTCTTGAAGGATATGAAAAACCCAATCACTAAGTTTATATGGAAAGGAAAGAGACCTTGACCAAACAAAGCACCATTGAAGAAGAACAAAGTAAGAGGTCTCACACTCCCAGATCTCAAAACCT
>NW_006921640.1:4182484-4183129 GCF_000298275.1 Orycteropus afer afer
ACTTAGTGTGGCTTTTCTACCCGTAAGTCTTTGTAAACTCCAAGGTGGGATTTTCTATGAGCAACTGAGGAGCTCCTGATTGCTGAAGCTATCCATCTGGGTTATTTCTGCTGGGCATGGCACAATACAATGTTCTGGGAGGTTCCCACTCTCTCTCAGGTGCTTAGATTTCTGATGCTGTGATTGGCTAGTTTGCCCACACTTCTGGGCTCAAAAGGAGGCCTCCTGGAGGCAGAACTCTCTATGACTGCTGGTTGAGGAAGACGTGCTGCTGAAAGAGACACATGGTGCTGGGAAAGAGACACAAGAGACATGCATTGCTGAGTAAGACACCGAGGGACATGCACTGCTGGGGGAGAGACTGTGAGAAACTTGGCTGAGAGACGGTGGGCTGGGAGAGAGACTAAGCGTTTTTTCCCTGAACTTGAATTGTAGCCTGGTGCTTCCCTAATAAACTCCATAATCTGTGAGTTCTGTGTGGCCACTGCAGCGAATTATCGAACCCCGGAGAGACGTGGTGGTGCTTTGGGAGGAATGGTTGGAGAAAGGACTGGAGGGAGGCAGCATGTCTGGCCTGGCAGGAATAGGCCTTGCACTATTGATGGTGATTCTGCCTTCCTCTTGTGGGGTTCTAGGAGGTCAGAA
>NW_006921640.1:4184600-4196136 GCF_000298275.1 Orycteropus afer afer
TCAGAACATGTGGCCTCCTTGCTGTTTTTGCAACATGAAACCTAAAACTATTAAGTTCCTCATAGAAAAAATACGGGCAAATTTAGGGGCCTTAATATAAGGCATAAATAGACTATCAAGCATAAACCAAAAGGCACAAACAGCAGAAGAGAAACTAGATGAATGGGACCTTCTAAAAATGAAATTTTTATTTGTTTCCAAAAACTTCTCCAAAAGAGTAAAAAGAGAACCTACAGACGGGGAAGAAATATTCAGCAATGACATATCTGACAAGGGACTTATCCCTAAAACTTATAGAAAATTCCAACACTTCAACAACAAAAAGACAAACAATCCAATTAAAAATGGGCAGAAGACATGAATAGACACTTCACCAAAGAGGATATTCAGGCAGCCAATAAACACATGAAAAAATGTTCATGATCATTAGCCATTAGAGAGATGCAAATCAAAACAACAATGAAAACCATCTTGCCCCAGCACTAATAGCAAAGTTCAACAAGACAGAAAATAACAGATACTGGCAAGGATGTGGAGAGAATGGGACTCTCATACACTGCTGGTGTGACTGTCAAATGATACAACCACTGTGGAAAGTGGAAAATTCCTTAAAAAGTTGGAATTAGAAATACCATTTGACCCAGCCATTCCATTACTAGGTATATATCCTAAACAAGTAAGAGCCAGGACAAGAACAGATATATGCACACCCATGTTCATTGCAGCACTATTTACAATAGCAAAAAGATGGAAAAAACCTAGGTGCCCAACAGAAGAATGGATAACCAAACTATGGTACATACACACAATGGAGTATTATGCAACCCTAAAGAATAACATATAATCTACAAAACACCACATAATGTGGATGAATTTGGAAGACATTATGCTGAGTGAAATAAGTCAATCACAGAAGGACAAATATTGTATTAGTCCGCTATTGTAAAAAGTGAAGGAAAAGTTTATATATAGAACAAAATTTTCTTTGTTGGTTACCAAGGGTGGGAGGGGAGAAAGAGAACACTGCTAGATAGGCAGAGACAGGTACTGATTTGGGTAAAGGGAAGGGCAATGTACCAAAAACTAGTGATCAGCACAGTGGCATTGAGGAAGAGGAAGACATAGAGAGAGGTACATGGAAAGTATAGAAAACAAAGACAAAACATTTGCACACACAATACTGTGTTGGCAGTGAAGGCAAATATTGATTGATGGGTGGATAGTTGCAGGGACAGGCTGAATGCTTAGGTATGTCTATGCAGCAGGGAGTGTGCCCATGACCATGTACACAGCTGGCAGGCAATATTTCTACAAGTGTATTTGTATGCTCTCTAAGAATGTTCAGGCATTCAGTAGAGCTGACAAGGGACAAGGTTGTAATGACTTCTTGGCCACAGCCAGCTACCCAGAGGGAGTGAGTGGTTGGACCTGTGGGCTCAGGATCATAGTCACAGGGGACATCAAGCTCAACAGCCATAACATACTACACAAAAACTTTGTTCTACATCCTACTTTGGTGAGTAGCGATTGGGATCTTAAACACAAGCAGCCATCTAGATGCAACAATGGCCTCCTCATCCAGAGCACAGAAGAATGAAGAAAACCAAAGACTCATGGGAACAATTAGTCCAAGGGACTGGTACACCATGCAATCCTCAGGCTATATGACATGAGACCAGACGAACTAGATGGGGCCCGGCTACCACTGTCAACCACGTGGAGGGGGATCTATGTAGGAGATCCTGGATAGAGTGGGAAAACAATGTGGAAGAAAACTCAAAATAATTTAAAAAAAAAAAAAAAGGACCAGGTTTTTTGCTCTGATAGAGCCTGGGGAAACCCCTGAGACTATGGCCCCTAGCTGCCCTTCAGGCCTGGAATTGAACCCACTCCTGTGGCTTCCAGCCAAATAAGACAGGCATATGAGCTGAACATTTCCATTATGTAGATACACTCCATGGAGAGATTAATCATGGGAGAATAGAAGGGTAGTGTAGGCACAGGGAGACAGCTCAGAGGGCAAGAGTGCAGGGAAGGAAGGGACACAGGAAAGAAGTAGTTATTGGGGAGAAGTGGGAAGAGAGCTGTTACATTGTGGGAAATTGTAGTAAATGTCATGAGACAAAATGTGTATGAACCATTGTATGGAAAGTGAATTTGCTCTGTAAACTTTCATCCCAAACACAATAAAAATTTTAAAAAAGAGAGAAGAAAGAAGATGGAAGGAATACACAAAGGCACTGTACCAAAAAGAATTCATTGATATTTGACCATTTCAGATGGTAGAATATGATCAAGAACCAATGGTACTGAAAGAAGAAGTCCAAGCGGCACTGAAGGCATTGGCAAAAAACAAGCCTTTGACAGAATACCAATTGAGATGTTTCAACAACAGATGCAATAATGGCTGTACTCACTTGTCTGTGACAAGGAATTTGGAAGACAGCTACCGGGCAACCAACCAGAAAAGATTCATATACATGCTCATTCCAAAGAAAGGTAATCTAGTGGAATACAGAAATTACAGAAAAAAATATCATTAATATCACATGCAAGTAAAATTATGCTGAAGATAATTTGGAGCAGTACATAGACACATTTGCACATGGAGAAAAGTAGGGAGGCAGGAAAACACAGGCAAGAAGGACAGAGGGAAAGAGTAACTACAGGGAGGAAATGAGAAGAGAACTATTATTACACTGTCAGGAATATAATTAGTGTCACAAAACAAAATGTGTATGACATGTTGAATGTAAAAAGAATCTGCTTCATAAAATTCCACCCCAATCACATGTTAAAAAGTGAAAAAAAAATAGTTTCAACACTACATAGACAGAAATTCAACCTGGATTCAGAAGAGGACATGGAAAGAGGATATCATTTCTAAAGTCCGGTGGATCATGGGTGAAAGTATACAATACCAGAAAGATGTTTACCTGTGTTTTACTGACTCTGCAAAGGCATTCAACTCTGTGGATCACACAAATTATGGACAACCTTGTGAAGAATGGGAATTTTAGAACATTTAATTGTGGTCATGTGGAATCTGTACACAGATCAAGACGCAGTTGTTTGAACAGACCAGGGGAATACTACATGGTTTAAAATCAAGAAAGGTTTACATCAGGGCTATATACTTTCACCATAGTTATTCAATAGGTATGCTGAGCAAATAATCTTAGAAACTGGATACATGAAGAAGAATGCAACATCAAGATTGGAGGAAGACTTATTAACAACCTGCCATATACATGACACAACTTTGCTTACTGAAAGTGAAGAGGACTTAAAGAAGTTACTCATGAAGAGCAAAGACTACTACAGCCTTTGGTAGTGATTATACTTCAGCATAAAGAAAACAAAACTCCTTATGACTGGACCAATGAACAACATCATGATAAACAGAGAAAATACTGAAATTGTAAAGGATTTAATTCACAATTGGATCCACAATTAATGCCAATGGAATCAGTAGTCAATAAATTAAACACTATTGCATTTGGTCAATCTGCTGCAAAAAACTTCTCAAAAATAAAGATATCATCTTGAGGACTAAGGTGTGTCTAATCCAAGCCATGGTATTTTCAATTGCCTCATATGTACATGAGCCATGGGATCCAGGTAAGGGGAGGGAGACAGGCCCCACCCCAAGAGGAAGGCAGGGGGGAAGAGCCATGGGATCCAGGTAAGGGGAGGGTGGAGAGGTTTCAAACAGCTAAGGGAGACAAACTTGTCTGCCAGTTTGTCCTATTGCAGTGGCTTGCATGTTGGTATGAAGCTTGAGGCTGTGCCACCAGTGTTTCAAATGCCAGCAGGTTTCAATGCATCTTACAGACTGAGACAGACTAGGAAAAAGGTAGAGGTCATCCACTTCTCAAAGAATTGGCCAGGTAAAACCTTATGATTAGCAGAGAAACACTGTCTGATGCATTACTAGGCATTTTATGAATAGCCCAGAAACATTGTCTGATACCGTGCTGGAAGATGAGCCCCTTAGGTTGGAAGGCACTCAAAATATGACTGGGAAAGAGCTGCATCCTCAGAGAAGAACCGACTTTAATGATATGGATAAGGTAAAGCTCTCGGGACCTCCATTTGCTGACGTGGTGTGACTCAAATTGAGGAGAAACAGCTACAAACATGCATTAAAAATCAGAACATGGAATATACTAAGTATGAATCTAGGAGAATTGGAAACTGTCAAGAATTAAACGGAATGCATAAAGATTATATCCTATGCATTAGTAAGCTGAAATGGACAGTTTTTGGCCATTTTGAATCAGACAACCATTATCATCTACTATGCTGGGAATGATAATTTGAAGAGGAATGGCTTGGCATTCATCATTACAAAGGATGTTTCAAGATCTGTCCTGAAGTACCATGCTGTCAGTGATAGGATAATCTCCATACACCTACAAGGAAGACCAGTTAATACTACTATTATTCAAATTTTTGCACCAACGACCAAAGCCAAAGATGACAAAACTGCAGTCTGAAATTGACCACACTTAAAAATCAAGATGTGTTGATTATCACTGGTGACTGGAATGCAAAAGTTGGAAACAAAGAAGAATCATCAGTAGTTGAAAAATATGGCCTTGGTGATAGAAATAACATCAAATATCGCATGATAGAATTTTGCAAGACCAACAACTGATTCATTGCAAATACCTTTTTTCATCAACACAAACGATGGCTATACACGTGGACTTTCCCAGATGGAGTACACAGGAATTAGATTGACTACATCTGTGGAAAGAGGTGATGGAGAAGCTCAATATCTTCAGCCAAACAAGGCCACGAGCTGACTGTGGAAAAGACCATCAACTGCTCATATGCAAGTTCAACTTGAAGTTGAAGACAATTAAAACAAATCCACAAGAGCCATAATATGATTTAGAATATATCCCTCCTGAATTTAGAGAAATATATCTAAAGAATATACTTGATACACTGAACACCAATGACTGAAAACCAGAAGAACTGTGGGATGACTTCAAGGACATCATCCATGAAGAAAGCAAGAGGTCATTAAAAATATGAGAAAGAAAGAAAAGATCAAAATCGATGCCAGAAGAGACTCTGTAACTTTCCCTTGAGCAGAAAGTAGCTAAAGAAAATGGAAGAAACAGCAAGATAAAGGAGCTGAACAGAAGATTTCAAAGAGAAGCTCTAACAGACAAAGCCAACTACTATAACAAAATGTGCAAAGACCTGGAGTTAGAAAACCAAAAGGGGAAAATACGCTTGGCATTTCTCAAGCTGAAAGAACTGAGGAAAAATTTAAGCCTCAAGTTGCAATACTGAAAGATTCTATGGGCAAAATATTGAATGATGCAGGAAGCATCAAAAGAAGATGGAAGGAATACAGAGTCACTGTACCAAGAAGACCTGGTCGATGTTCATCCATTTCAGGAAATGGCATATGATCAAGAACCAATGGTATTGAAGGAAGAAGTCGAAGCTGCACTGAAGGAAGTGGTGAAGAACAAGGCTCCAGGAATTGATGGAATACCCATTAAGATGTTTCAACAAAAGGATGCCCCACTGGAAGCACTCATTCGGCTATGCCAAGAGATTTGGAAGACAACTACCTGGCCAACTGACTGGAAGAGATCCATATATATACCCATTCCAAAGAAAGGTGATCCCACAAAATGTGGGCATTATCAAACAATATCATTAATATTGCACGCAAGTAAAATCTTACTGAAGATAATTCAAAAATGGTTGCAGCAGTATATTGACGGAGAACTTTCAGAAATGCAAGCTGGATTCAGAAGAGAATGTGGAATGAAGGATATCATTGCTGATGTCAGATGGATC
Organism: Orycteropus afer afer; assembly: GCF_000298275.1. Lineage (NCBI taxonomy): Eukaryota > Metazoa > Chordata > Mammalia > Tubulidentata > Orycteropodidae > Orycteropus > Orycteropus afer. Next base: position 4,190,430 of record NW_006921640.1, read on the forward strand.
TTAGCTCAATGCAAAGAATACCAGAAAGATGTTTACTTGTGTTTTATTGACTATGCAAAGGCATTTTATTGTGTGGATCATAACAAATTATAGGTAATATTGAGAAGAATGGGAATTCCAGAACACTTAATTGTACTCATGAGGAACCTGTACATAGACCAGGAGGCTGTCATTCGAACAGAACAAAGGAACACTGCATGGTTTAAAGTCAAGAAGGGGGTGTGTCTGGGTTGTATCCTTTCCCCATACTTATTCAATCTATATGCTGAGCAAATAATCACAGAAGCTGGACTATATGAAGAAGAATTTGGCATTAGGATTGGAGGAAGTATCATTAACAGCCTGCGATATGCTGATGACACAACTTTGCTTGCTGAAAGTGAGGATGACTTGAAGCACTTACTGATGAAGTTTGAAGAATACAGTCTGCAGTATGGATTACATCTAAATATAAAGAAAACAAAAATACTCACAATTGGACCTATAAGCAACATTATGATGGATGGAGGAAAGACCAAAGTTGTCAAAGACTTCACATTGCTTGGTTCTATAATCAACATCAATGGAAGCAGCAGTCAGGACATCAGACGATGTATGTTGTTGTTGTTGTTATGTGCCGTGGAGTTGGACCCGACTCATAGCAACCTCTCCTTGGGTTTCTGAGGCAGTATCACTATGGAAGTACATTGCCCAACCATCCTTCTGAGGAGCGGCTGGTGGGTTCAAACCGCCAGCCTTCTGGTTAGCAGTCAAGTGCCTTAGGCACTATGCTACCAAAGCTCCTAGACGATGTATAGCACTGGGCAAATCAGCTGCAAAGGACCTCTTTCAAGTGCTGAAGACCAAAGATGTCTCCTTCAGAACTAAGGTGCACCTGACACAAGCCATGGTATTTTCAATCATCTCATATGCATGTGAGATCTCGACAATGAATAAGGAAGACCAAAAGAAAATTAATGTTTTTGAGTTGTGGTGCTAGTGAAGAATGCTGAAAGTGCCATGGACTGCTAAAAGATCTAACAAATCTGTCCTGGTGGAGGTACAGCCTGAATTCTCCTTGGAAGCAAGAATGGCCAGACTTCGTCTCACCTACTTTGGTCATGTTGTCAGAAGGGACCATTCCCTGGAGAAGGATGTCATGCTTGGTAAGATAGAGAGTCAAAGAAAGAGGGGAAGGCCCTCAATGAAATGGATTGACATAGTGGATGTGGTGATGGGCTCAAGTATAGCATGGATCGTGGAGCTGGCGGGGGACTAGGCGGTGTTTCATTCTGCTGTCCATGGGGTCACTATGAGACGGCACCTTACAACAGCAACAATATATGCACGTGAAGAGTGGAAAACGAATAAGGAAGACCAAAGAAGAACTGATACATTTGAATTAATGTACTGGAAAAGAATATGAATATACCATAGACAACCAGAAAAACAATCTGTCTTGGAAGAAGCAGAGCTGGAATGCTGCTTCTTCTTCTTCTTTTTTTTTGATATTGCAGCTTGTTTTTATTTTATTTTTTTTTTTTTCAGTGTTTTCTCTCCTCCCCTCCCACCCCTGGTAACCAACAAAGAAAGTTTCCTTCCATATATAACCCTTTCCTTGACTTTTTAAAATAATGTACTAATACAGTATTTGTCTTGCTGTTATTAATTTATTTCACCCAGAATAATGTCCTTCAGGTTCATCCATGTTATCTGGTGTTTTGCAGATTCTACATTATTCTTTAGTGTTGCTCTTGGAAGTAAGGATTGCCAGACTTCATCCCACATACTTTGGTGGGACCATGAACTTATCAGGAGGGATCCATCCCTGGAGAAGAACATCATGCTTGGTAAAGTAGATGGTCAATGAAAAAGAGGAAGATCCTCAATGAAATGGACTGACACAGTGGCTGCAACAATGGGCTCAAGCATGACAATGATTGTGAGGATGGTGCAGGACTGAGCAGCATTTCATTCTGCTACACTAAGGTTGCTATGGATTGGGACCAACTCAATGCCATCTAACAACAACATAACTATGAATTGGGTAATATAATTACCCTTGCTTTTATATACTGAAATACAGAGATTAAAAAAAATTGTCAAGGTGGTTGTTATTATGTGCCATCGAGTCGGACCCGACTCACAGAGACCCCTCCTTGGGTTTCCGAGTGGTATCACTACGGAAGTAGATTGCCCAACCTTCCTTCCAAGAAGTGGTAGAGTGGTAGTAGGTGGTAGAGTGGTAGTAAGTGGTAGAGTCAGAAATGGAACCCAGGCTGCCTGGTGCCAGAGGTCTTGCTATTAACCAGCACAGTTAAAGTTTCTTGCTCCTACAGTAAACAATTATTAATAACAAAGACAGCACACTACAACTGTTTATGCACTTAAGCTACAACAGTGTATAGCTACAGCTTCATCATTCCTGGATTCCTTTAACCTGATTTTTCTAAAGACAGTGGAGACCTGACAGTACTAAACCTGGTCACTGTATCTAAGGGCTGTTAACTTTACTGTCAGGTATTGTCATCATCCAATTTCCCAAATCAGGAAGAGCAGTTATCCCAGGAGCCTCTCAGTGTTCTATGCAGATTTACATTGGGGGTAGCATCTTGGCCTCCCCATCCTGACATATTCTTCATATAAAAAAGCAGCAGATGGGAACAAAAAAAATAATAATAATCAACTGGTAAGAAAGGGAAAGTGTTCCACAAATAAGAGTTCAGTTACATGGCTGACATTAAAACACAGATAAAAGGATTGAAAAAGAAATTAGAGGTCCCACTAAAACAACTTTGAGCCTGAATTTATATCTGCAGAGTCAAGTTTGCAATTACATGAAATGAAGCTTGCCTCTCCCATAGGCACAGGGTGATTTTAAATTAAAGCAGCCTTCTCTCTCTCTCCTACTTGGAATTCTGTCATGAGAGTAGATATCAGAGGAGCCAAGAGGAGTCTTGATTTCCTTGTAAAAGTTAGATTTCAGCTTGCATTCACTACTTCTGGTAATGGGGGGAAAATGACAGGGAGCAGCCCAGGGTTTTATGTCTGGCAATAATGTTTGATCTATGTCATTGTCAATGAGAACTGTGATTTAATCCATAAGGATATAGAGCTTCATGATGAAAGGGGAATAACGACAAATCCTGATTAACAATCACTGCTACACTAAAGCAGGTTACCATAGTAACAGGGCTGAAATTATACAACAAACTGTGATGCCATACTAGGCAAATTGCTGTATGAAGGGGCTTTTTTTCTGAAAGCATTTGGCTTTCTGTTTTCTCTTAAAATTAAGATGCAAGCATCTTACTTTTAATGTGTATTAGCTTTTCTCTTTAGTCTCTAAACACTTCTTCTTCAGTTGGTTTCAGATCATATGATGGATAAATATGTACACACAGGAAATACAGCAAACAAGCACATTACAGCTCCTCTGACCCATTAAAGGAGAAAACAAAACAAAATTATGGTAAAAGGTGTCTTCCTTTCATAAAATTATTTTTATAAAATCATGCTTAATTTCTTTAGTGAGGGAGTAGGGAGAGTCAAATCAAGGCCCAATAAAATGTTTTACCTCTCAATCCATGTAACAAAGTTCTCTAAATTTTTAGGAAAGAAGAACAAAATAAAAGATCATAGTAGGGGTCAGGAAATAGAAACTACCTCATTTCCTCCCAATGATGTTAAATTTTTAATCAAAATTTAAAAAAATAATAACATGGTTTTAAATGCTTATTCAAAATAATTTCAAAAACTGCAGTAAGAAAATTTGCATTAGTAAGTATCATTTTAAAACTATTAAGCTATTATTGCAACTGACTTTGGCAGTGAACCTTTATAAAATGTACCTTATCAAATAGCCTAGGAAAAAAATCACAGCATTTAAAAGTTGTACTCAGTGTTCTCTTTTAATAATAGAGGAATATAAAGTGAGACATTAAAAATAAACAGAAATATCATGGTTCTAAACATCTTCTTAAAGGGATTAAAGATCTAAAGGAGGGTTAAGGAAGTTTAAACACTGAAGATATTTAATATTACTTCATCCAAAACAGAAAAAGAAAAAAAAAAAAGATCAGAGCTCCAGATCTGCTAAAGCTTTAGATGAAAATACATTTCCCTCAAGATTTATACATGGCATTCAGGTTAAATTATTGAAAGGAAGTGCAGTCTATGAAAAGAAACCTGGATTTAGAGTCAGGAACCCTTGAGTACCAGCTCAATTATTCACCAGCATTAGCCCTCAGACATCACATAGCCCTCCAGGTCTTGATTTCTTTACCTGTAAAATGGGAATAATAATGCTTATCTTGTTTACTTCAAGAAGTTTTTGAAATATGAAAGACATTATGAAAATTATTAAATAACTGCTAAATCCTATGATTCAATTACTCAACATTATCTATTATGTGCTTGGAATAACACAACCATAATAAGCCCTTTAGAACACATTTCATCAGCAAAAACTGTTGTCAAGTTTTATTGTCTCTAACAAATGCAGTGGTGGTTCAGTGGTAGAACTCCCACCTTCCACGCACAAGACCCAAGTTCCATTCCCAGCCAATGTACACCATGTGCAGCCACCACACATATGTCAATGGAGGCTTGCACACTGCTATAATGCTGAACAGGCTTCAGCCTAGCTTCCAGACTAAGACTAGGAAGAAAGGCCTGGAAATCTACTTCCAAAAATCAGTCAGTGAAAACCCTATGGATCACAATGGTCTGATGCTCAAGTGATCATGAGAATGGCATAGAACTCAGCAGTGAAAGCCCCACTGTGAGTCAGGGGCCAACTTGCTGGCAACTAACAACAACAAATTCATACTGTCCCTTTAACATTTTGTGCGGGCATTTGCCAAGAGATGAAATTCTTCACCCTGACCTCATTTGTTTGTATACCTTTAAGGGGCATAAACCAGTGCTGACCACTTTAAAGTCATACTACAAATTATGTCCATTGCAAGAGCAAAAGGTTGGGATGCTGTTCCACAAAAGTTTAACTCTCTGGTGTCTGTGTGTTCTCTGGGTGTGTTTTGTCTCTGCCATAACTATATCTGCATCTCTACATTTCTGTGTTATTGGGTAAAGGGGAAACGGCTGAGCGAACGTGGCTGTGACAGTCTGTCTCATGCATCTGTGTGGACTTTCCGATGTGTAGGGAGAGCTCTTTCTGAAGTTTGACTCCTTGGGTTCAAATCTCAGCTCCACCATTTACCAAGTGTGGGATATTGTGTAAGTCATGTAGCCTCTTTGTGCCTCAGTTTCCTAACTTTCTAAATGGAGGTAAGAACAGTATTCATGTACCTCCTGGGATGTTAAGAGAATTAAACAAGTCATTAAAGGTAAGGCCCTTAGAGAAAGGCCTGACACAAAGTATACTCTCAGTAAATGTTGCCTCTTATTTCTGTGGGTGTTCATAACCCAGAGTTTGACCTGGCAGCCAGTAGGTTCTGCTGTGTTGGATTTGAATGCTTTGAGGAAGGAGAGGAACTCTGCAATACAATGCACAATACAATGCCCACTACCCCTTATTATGTGACCTCATTATCTGCCTAGCTCCCAAAAGGATTTCAGTTTGCTAGCTTTAAATAGTCTGGGGGCATAGTGCCTAAGGCATTTAACTGCTCATCAGAAGACTGGTGGTTCAAACCCACCAGCCACTCCTTGGAAGGAAGACTGGGCAGTCTGCTTCTGTAGAGATACCACCTTAGAAACCCAATGA
>NW_006921640.1:4196544-4217521 GCF_000298275.1 Orycteropus afer afer
TCAGCGGTTCCACCAGGCTCTATGGGACCAGCAAACCGGGTCCCACCCTTTTTTTCTTCCAAATGATGTACCTTCATCTTTGTATGTCCATTTCAGTTTCTCTCTGTCTCTTATTTAGGTCTTCTTTTTCCTTTTTTTCCCTTAGTCTCTAAGTATGTGTATATGTGCACATGTGTGTTTCATTTACGATCTCTCTTCCTTTTTATTTTCCTTCTCAATCTCTCTTCATTTTTAATTTTAGCATTTATTAAATAGACTTTTATGTTCTCTGTCCTTATTTTTAAAAGTAGAGAAATAGAATACATTCCTCTCTTAAAGAAATTAAGTTGCTTTTTACTTAAGGGACCTTAATTTTTCTTTTGTATGAGTGACTTTTGACAGAAAAAGTATTCTCCATCTCTGTGGTAAGAAAATCCAAATTATAAACTAGATTAATTGGGAAATTATTACAATTACAAAAGAGTTCATTTAGCGGAGGTTTTCAGTTTGTTCATTTGTCTTTATTTTGTATCTGTCCCTCAATACACTGAAACATAAATTTATTATAGGCTCTCAATTACTGAAGATGATAAAGACTAAGCTAAACATTCAGGGTAAAAACATGCCTGAAATCTGAAAATGAGCCAAAAATAAAACTAGACAATTTTTGAAAAACTAGATAAATAAAAAATATGGACACTTTATACAGAACTTTCAGAAACATAATTCCTTGTACTTTTCAGAGACACTTATCTTTCAACACCCTATTCAGATTGTATCTTTTCACCATGTTTCAATTTGTATGCTGAGTAAATAATCTGAGAAGCTGAAGTATATGAAGAAGAACATGGCATTAGGATTGGAGGAAGTGTCATTAACAAGCTGCAATAAGCAAATGATACAACCTTGCTTGCTGAAAGTGAAGAGGATTTGAAGCACTTACTCATGGAGATCAAAGACTACAGGCTTGTATGGATTACACCTCAACATAAAGAAAACAAAAATCCTCACAATGGAACCAATAAGCAACACCACAGCAAATAGAAAAAAAAGTAAAATTGTCAAGAATTTAATTTTACTTGTGTGATGATAATTGGAACTGTGTGTCAACTTGGCTAAACCAGAGTTCTGAGTGCTTTAACCAATTGTGATGTGGGTTGCTCCAACGATGGGATCAGATGTATATGTTTTGAGCAGCCAATCCACTGAAAGGGAATTTCCCTAGGGGTGTGGCCTGCTTCCAGTATATTTATGGATATTCTGGGAAAAGAGGCACACTTCTGTGGATCGGGATTCTGTTGTGCTGCCTACAACTGTCTGTGAGCGAACAATCCACCATTCGCCTGGAGATCTTGGATTCGTCATTTTTTGGACTCAACAGACAGTATACTGCCCACCAACCTTGGGCTCATCAGCCCCTGAAGCTGCGTGAGTCAGGAAAAGCCTCCAGCTTGACGTTTGATCCAAGAACTTTGGACTTGCCGGCTTCTATAAGTGTGTGAGCCATTTTCCTAAGATAAATTTCCCTCTCTCTCTCTCTCTCTCTCTCTCTCTCTATATATATATATATATGTATATAAGTTTTACTGGTTTTGTTTCTCTAGAGAAGCCAGTCTAACACAACTTGGAACCACAATCAATGCCCATAGGAGCAGCTGTCAAAAAAATCGAACATATTGCTTCGGGCAAATCTGCTGCGAAAGACCTCTTTAAAGCAAAGACATCACCCTGACGCCTAAACTGCGCCTGACCTAACCCATGGTATTTTCAATCACCTCATATGCATGTGAAAGCTAGACAGTGAATAAGGAAGATCATAGAAGACTTTGTTCATTTGAATCAGGGTGTTGGGAAAGACTATTGAATAACCATGGACTGCCAGAAGAATGAACATGTCGGTCTTGAAAGTACAGCCAGAACTTTCCTTAGAAGCGAGAATGGTGAGACATTGTCTCACATACTTTGGACATGTTTTGATAAGGGACCAGTCAAAATGCTTGCTACAATAGAGTCAGCAAAAAGAGAAGACCTTGAATGAGATGGGTTAACACAGTGGCTACAACGATGCACATAGCAAAAATTGTGAGAATGAAGGTACAGGACCAGGCAATGTTTTGTTCTGTTGTACACAGGGTCACTGTGATAGTTCAGTTTGTGAGTCAACTTGGCTGGGCCTAGTTGAGTGGCTAGGCAGCTGGATGTAGTATTCCCCATGATGAGACTGGTAATCAATTCCATGGTGGACTCTACTGTGAGCAGCTGAGTAGCTGCCTTAGGAATGTGGTCTGCTTCCTGTGCATAAGAAGAAGGCTTGGGGAATGGTCTCTAGCTTATGGCACACCAGAACCTTGCATGTAGTAGTATTGTTGTACAGCAGCCTGCCATGCTCTGTCAACCTTAGGACTTTCAATGGACTTGAATTAATGGCCTGCTGTGCAGTTTGGTAACATTGGGACTGTGCCTTTTTACTTGTCAACCTTGGACTTGTCAGCCTCAGCAGCCAGCAGCTGCCTGAGTGAAGAAAAGCTTCTAGCTCCAGTGGGCCAGGATCAGGAGGCAGAACTAAAGCCCAAGGCTGAGGGCTTTCACCCAGCCTGTAGAGCCTGGCACTTTGAACTCAGACTTAAAACCTCTAAACTGTAAGAGAATAAACTTCTGTTTGTTCAAGCATCCCATTTGTGGTATATTCCTGTCAGAGCAGCACTAGGTAACCAGAATAGTCACTATGAGTCAGAAACAATTCAACAGTACCTAACAACAATAACATCCTTCCAAAGACTTCAAAATGTTATTTATTAAATAAAGTATGTAGAATATTATCTCATCAGCCAATATTCAGATCGCTTTTTTTTATCTGCAAGTTACATATTCTTAAAATAAATTAGCACATCCAGTCCAATTAAGATCATAGTGTTTTCAGATTCTTCTGATAAAGTATAAATGGTGAGAAATTTACAAAACATAAGAAACACAAACCTAAGATTTCTTCTTTGGTATTATCTACTCAAATATAAAAATTCAAATTACTCTGTTCGATATGATAGCTTAATGAAAACTTTGAAAGTAATAGAATCTTAGATTTCAAAAGGCAGTGGGTCTATTACACCACTTGACGGAGAGCTTTACTCCTTGGTGTCCAGGACTGATGGTGGCCAGCCTCTGCCTGCTCATCTCCAAGGACCCCAGGCAACCTGTTCATATTAAACAGCTCATTGTTGTTGGGGTTGTTATTGCTGCCACTTGTAGTGTTCTTAAGTTGAACCCAAACATTTCTCACTGCAAGTTCTGTCTTTGGGGCTTGTCTGTGCTGGCATAGTTGCATCAAGATAGGTGGATTTATTTTTATTTTTATTTTTTTGCAAGTGACTTTTACCAAGATACAATTGTGAGATAAATCATAGCAAGGAAACTTTTTTTAAGGATGATTCAGGAGTGGGGGGGAAATGTCTTGAGAGCCTTTCATGCAATTCGAAATGCAAATTGCTTTATTTACTCCCATGGGAAAGTATATAATATTCTTACAACTCAAATTACCTACTTTATTGAATAAAAGAGATGCTATTGAGAAAACGGGCATATTTGAGAAGTAGAACTATGAAAGCAGACTTCTATTTCCTTATCCTGAAAAAGAAATAAAGGATGTATTTTGAAAACTGGGAGGCCACACATGTGCCCTGGGCTGCTCATCACTAAAGTTACTGGAAGTTTATGTTCCTCATACTAAGCTGCCCTGTCTTCCTGCTCTTCTCTCACAGCAACATCCATACCTTGTCCTTAGTCTCCTAAGCCTTCAGGTCTTCAAACCCTTCCTTAGATAGCATCTATACGATTTTACTGAAACCAGTTCACACCAGTGAATTAACTCTCCAACAGATTTCCATTTTTAAATCTTTTTCCTCTATGTTGCAAAGGGCTGTATCCCAGTCACTCACACTCATACACACAAACACACATGAATATCTTCTATATTCTATGAATATCTTCTAGCTTCCATACAACATGAAGAAAGCACCAAGGTTGATTTACTGAGGTACCCACAGCCCCACTGAAGAGGTAGCCCACCACTGAAAAAAATATTCCAGAAATAGTTTCCCCAGTTAAAAGAATCCTGGGCTTTTACTTCATCTATATACAGCCCTGCAATTTAGTGAAATGAGCACTAAATTAAGAGTCAGAAGAACTACATTCTAATTCCTGCTGCCTTACATTATTAGTTGTGTAGCCTTGGAATAGGTTTCCTCTATGATCCTCAGTTTCCTTTTATGAAAAATGGATACACTGGGGATAATAATGCCTTTACTGTCTCTTCCTTGAAAGAGCTCTGGTGGCGCAGTTGGTAAGACAATTGGCTACTAATTTGAAGGTCAGCAGTTCAAACCCAACAGCTCCTCTGCAGAAGTAAGATGGGGTAATCTACTTCCATAAAGATTTACAGCCTTGGAAGGCTTGGAGGTCGTGATGAGTAGGAATTGACTCAATGGCAATGGGCTTTGTTTTGGTTGCTCCCTTCCTTAGGGTCAAATAAAACAATGTATATAAACATGCCTCTAAAATGATAAAATATTATGTGTACTTAAGCATGACTACATCTATATAATTAATATATTAACACATGGTTTTCAAATTTCTGTGAGAAGGTTACCTAAGGGAAGGAGAGGCAGAGGAGGGTGCACAGCAGGGACTCTGGCTCTTTATACCTCCCCAAATACCACTCACTACTTCCTCTGTTTTAAGCACAGGATTACAGTTAAGATGTCCTTTGAGAAAAGGTTTCCCCATCACATTAACTGTTTTAGTTGCAATATCATGTGACTGATTCCTATTAAACTTATGGTCAGTTCTTTCATTTATCCTGAAATGATGTTTAACTGAATTATTTCCCAGTATACCACAATCCTCTTGGAATGAAACAAGTACATATAATAAAATAAAGGTTGATTCTACATGTAAAATTGAGGCAGCCCTTCTTGCTCTTGGAAAAGGCAGTTATCAACTTCAGAATGTCAAAAGGGTCTTTCAGATAATTGTAAAAAATGGCAGGTGCCTCAAAGTTCCTAAATTAACCTAAACCATAAAATAATTCCTTTACTCACAAATACAGCAAACTTCCATGTTGAGGGGTGGTCATGGGTATATCCCTTTTGCCAAGACATACTTGATCATTCAGTCTGTTTACCCATCTATTTACCCATAGAGTAATGTTTGTTATCACTGATAACACAGTGTTTTATGTGGAAAAGGGTTTACTTTGTTGTCTGTACCTCTTGTGCATCTCTCTATATGGACATAATTTTCCAATTAATCAATTTTTAAGATTATATATTTAAGATGGAAAATAAAAGCAGAAATGCTACTTTCCAAGTCTGGGGTCAAACATAAAGAAAGCACCAAGGTTGAGTTACTGAGGTACCCACAGTCCCACTGAAGAGGACAAATTAAAAAAAAAAAAAAATTATATCCTCTTCACAACATGGATATAACAGTGTATGAGGTGACACAAATGCAGCTGTATTTGTGTCTGAGGTGGGAATCCACACACACAGGTTAAGGAGTTTCATATTGGATCATCTATCCTGGGCATATGTCATAAAGCTTTTGGAGGTTTTATTCTGACTATGTCTTTAGCCCTTCTTTATCATTCTTTATATGATTTCCTCAAAATTAGCAATTGCCTTCCTCTTCCCCATTGGCTGTTCTCTGTAGAAGTCATATAGTCTTCCAGGAACACCTGTATTCATTTTTCCCATGACCATGAAAAGACTATTTGCCTTTTCACTATATAGATTGATTAAAGATATTTCTCTTGAATTATACAGTAACTTGTGATGTGTGTTGGCCTAAGATAAAATCCACTTCCATCTCATATCCATGTTGTGAAGAGGATATACATTTAAATATACCTGTTAGGAAACAGTAACTAAATTTTCCCACATGGGCTTCTATCAGTTCTAAATTTAAAAACTATTTTGTGTGCTTAATTATTTACGTGGTCCTGGTGGCATAGTGCCTAAGGCACTTGACTGCTAACCAAAAGGCTGGCAGTTCAAACCCACCAGCCACTCCTCTGAAGGAAGATTGGGCAATCTACTTCTGTAGAAATACCACTTTGGGAACCCAAGGAGCAGTCGCTATGAGTTGAATTGACTTCACAGCAGTGAGTTTGGTTTTGGTTTATACACTATCTATCTGGTCCCCTTGATTTGGTAAGCACTTGTTTCTACTCTGTGAAAAGAAATATGCTCGTATAATTAACAGGTTTACTTTTGTCCAGATTTTCTAATTTTACAGCACTTTTAAAAATCCAAACCCATAGTACCTACTGAGATGTATATTATGGCTACTTATTATGTAGGAGCTCTGGTGGTGGGATAAGGCACTTGACTGCTAACTGGAAGGTCAGTGGTTCAAACTCATCAGGTCCTCTGCAAAAGGAAGACAGGGTGATCTACTTCCATAAAGATTTTTGGCCTCGGAAACCCCATGGGGATCACTATGAGTCAGAATTGACTCGATGGCTGTGAGTTTGGTTTTCCGTGTTGTTTTTTTTTTAATTACTATATACACATTTAAATTTAGTACTCTAATGAGGGGGAACTTAATTCTTATCTGTGTAAGAGAATAACAATGGATATAAAGAGCTTTAAGATTGCAGGATATCAAGTATAAATCTGCATAAGGAGCATGGAAGCCCTTTTGGGAGAAGAAGAAATGTTAGGCCTTGAACACTTAGCCCTTTCTCCTACAGATTCAAAGTACTGAAGGCTGTTGAGATGGAGAAGGATGGCACCAGAGGCAGGGAAGGATGCTAGGACCCCTGATGTAAGAAGAGAGAAAGAGATGAACTGTAAGTCCAATTCCAACGAGCACGACTGGTGCTGGCCTGCACCTGCCCAAGTGGCTATGTGAGGAAATCTCAATCACTTCTGAAGGGGGTCGGAAAAGAACAGCAAACAGACTAAGGCAGGTCACTTACTCCCACTGAGGCTCAGATCTCATCAGCAGTCTCTCCTGCTGGCACTTCCACATGCTATACACACAGTGTTCTGCTCTGCACAGCCCTCTCCTCCTCACCCTCTCCTCCTCACTTGGCCAATCACCTTAAAGGCTGAATGGCTAACTCCCTTCCCCCATCACATCGCTGTACCACAGAACTTTCTATTGCCTAGGACTTTGGTACATAGTTATAATTAAAGGACTATACCAGTTAGTTTGCTTCTAAATTACAAAGATATCACAGGCAATATTTGCTCTGATAACTCATAATTTAAAACCAATAAAACTCAAAAACAAACTCACTGCCACTGAGTCATTTCCAACTCATAACAACCCCTCCTTGGGTTTCCAAGGCAGTATCTCTAAGGAAGTAGATTGCCCAACCTTCCTTTCAAAGAGTGGATGGTAGGGTTAAACCACCAGCCTTCTGGTTAGCAGTCAAATGCCTTAGGCACTATGCCACCAGAGCTCCTTTAAAATCAATAAGGAAAGGCCAAATACAGTATTATGGGAGCCGAACTGGACTAAGTTCCACCTTAAGCTCTGCATAAATTCACTCCATGACCACAGAGACCATGACCACCCCATGACCACTCCTCACATCTCAGGACCTTTCTTCTATCAAACAAGCAAGTTTTATACAATCATGCAACCCCTAAGAATCCTCCTGTTTCTTCAATTCTGATTTGATTACTAGATAAAAACATCTGAGAATTTTATCTTTCTGCATGGTTATACATTTGTGAAAATTCATGCATGACTTTATGCCTGTGAAACATGACAGGGATGTCTCAGTGAAATTCTAGAACTGTCTTCCAGCACAAATGTGTTTCAGGTTGTTCTATGCACAATTGCCATTATTTAACCATTTTTGCTCACAAAATGACAATCTCATGTGCTTCAACCTAATGGGAGCTCTGGTGGCATAGTGCCTAAGACTTGTGACTGCTAACCAGAAGGCTGGCAGTTCAAACCCACCAGCCACTCCTTGGAAGGAAGATTGGGCAATCTACTTCCGTAGTGATACCACCTCAGAAACCCAACGAGGGATTGTTATGAGTTGAATTGACTCCACAGCAGTGTTTTGTTTTGTTTTGTTTTTTCAACCTAACATATTTAGCACAGAGGCACATAAATGCTATCTTATATTCAGCTGCTATGCATTTTATATACCTGGGATCATGAACCAAACTTTTGTCTTATCATAGTATAAATATAAGCATGATAAATCCATAAAACTCATTGTTGTAAAGCCAATTCTGACTCATATCAACCCTATAGTACAGCATAGAACTGTCCCCATAGGCTTTCCAGGGCTGTAATCTTTATGGAAGCAGACTGCCTCATCTTGTTCCCGAGGAGCAGCTAGTCAGTTTGAACAGCCAACCCTTCAGTTAGCAGCTGAGTGCTTAACAACTGTGCAATCAGGGATCCTGTGATTAAAACACAAGACCATTTCCTCCTCACTATTTTGCTTTTCTCTAAAGCACTCACTGCCATCCAGTCAGATATGACTCATAGCTACCTCTTCTTGGGTTTCTGAGGCAGTATCGCTATGGAAGTAGATTGCCCAACCTTCCTTCTGAGGAGTGGCTGATGGGTTTGAACCTCCCGGTCTTCTGGTTAGCAGTCAAATGCCTTAGGGACTACGCTACCAGAGCTCCCTCTCTAAAGCAAGCCACCCCCAATAGTTGAGACTTCCTTGTCAAGGGCATTGCCTGAAAGGCAAATACAACTGAAGGCATAGCTTATATTGTTGTTGATAGTTCCCCACAAGTTGATCCCAACTCATGGTGACCCTATGTGTGCAGAGTAGAACTGTTCCCTTGGGTTATCAAGGCTATGACCTTTTAGAAACCGATCACCAGGCCTTACTTCTGAGGTGCTTCCACATGGGTTGGAACCACCATCATTTTGGTTAGTAGTCTAGCATTTAGCCATTTGCACCAAAAACTAAACTAGAATTTTTTAGAGTCAAATGAAAACATTGATGGTAAAAGCAGACAGTTCTAAAATGATAATACCTATCTCATCAATCTTTGACTGTTTTAATTCCTTACCTATTTTTCTTTTCATTTTAAAGAAAAGCCTGGGTCAGATGTTACATGTAATTTAAATACAATAGCAAGATTCATACAGTTACATTCCTCAGTTTGTTCCCTTGGCAACAGCTCTAACTTTTATAGCCTATCTCGAATACAGAATACAGAAAGAGTTCTTTGGGACTGATTTCTTAGAAAGCCTATACTGCAATCAGAAAACAGCTTATAAAACAACAGTTGAACAGAAAATGTAATGACATTTTTAAACAAAGAATTAAAGTGGGTTCATCATATACGTATTTCAACAAAATATTTGGTTTAGGTGCTCTCTTCTGTCATAGAGAAAGGAGGGTTTTTCCCTAAACATTTCATTATTATCTAGTTAAAACTGGCTTTTCTCAGTCACTGCAAGAATAAGGAACTCTGACATGCATAGCCAGTCTTGTCTGGACTGGTATCCATGAACGACAAGAGGCCATAGGTGAATTTAGACCAGAGGCTGTGCAGACAAATGAACCCTTTAGCATAAAGGTCCCTAAACAAAAGCAAATAGTGACAGTGTGTATGTGACACAGACATGGATATGTCACACTATCACCTGTATTTGAGAGCAACCTTTACACATATACATTAAAATTCCTATTTTCTACCAACATATTTGGCATGAAAAGAATTTATCTACAGTTTGTATGCTAAATCACACGAACACAACACTGAAAAATTTAAAATACATTGTGTGTTTTCCAACTGATAAACACCAGGATGTGGTAAGCAATTTGTTTTTTTTCTCCTGTCCTTCTATGGTAATAGTCACTGACTTGCAACTGGAATTCTGTGAGACTCTGCTGTAATGGACTAATAGTAAGGTAAAGAGAATGAAAAAAGGAACACAGGAAGCCAGATGGCATGGAAAAGACATTTTATAATTTATCATGGCATAAGTTCTCTTAAGACAGGATCTAAAGAGATAGATTTATGGATCAGGAAATGTATCCAGTTAAGATTCAGCCTCAAAGAATCACAATATAACAGTCAGGACCATTTTTTTAGCATTCACCATGTGCTAGGCCATGTGCTCAGTACTTTAATCAATTTTCTCATTTAAGCCTAACAATAACCCTATGAAGTAGTGTTGTTTCATCCCACACACACCTCCCCCCTCCCCGACACACACACACACACACACACACTTAAGGGATGAGAAAACTAAAATTTAGAGAAGTTCAGGCTTAAAAGGCCACACAGCTAGTAAGAAGTGAAACCCAGATTTGAATCTAAGCTAGAGACAAACTGTCTCTAAGAACTTTTTCCTCAAGTGTCCAGAAGGACATGTCATGCTTACAGCCAGGACCTCATCACTGAAGCACTGAGGAAAGAGCAGAGCAGGGCCTGGTTCTGGACCAAGCACCTATGGGGAGCTCCGGAACAAGGCCCACCCACCCAGAAGCATATGTTAGGTATGGTAGGTATGACACGTGTCCTGGCTGTCACTTGAAGGGAGGCCACTGAGCAGTTTCTATTAACCCACTGAGGCCCAACATCCTTCCTCAAGCATACTAGACACAGAAGTGTAGCAAGAGAGAGGGAAAGAGGCCACTTGCCCTCCAGGGACAACTCCAAAAGGATGCCAGACGAAGCACAGAATGGCATACCAAAGCCTGACTGGGGCAGCCAGCCAAGAGGGGAGGAGGTGTTTCTGCTGATGCCATTATCAATGTCTATTCATCTTGTAATCAAGGGGAGCACAACAGAGAGACTGCAGCAGGTGCTCCTTATCCTACCTATGCCCCTGCCCGCATCACATGAACTATCTTCCTTTCTGATACATCTCCATAATACTGAGGATTCAATGAGCTAAAGCACTTAGCACCATGTAACTGATGCACAGCCTACATTAATCCTCCCCTCTCTACCACCCTCCCTGCTCCACCTCAACATATCCTGCAGAAAAAGATAATTCAAAATGGAGGTATTGCTGACAATAACAATTCAGGGACCATGGACATCTTCCCAGAGCATCCAGAGCTAAAATATTTTTTCTTCCCTGAGAGCTGGATAGTTCCAGGCTTCAAAAGGCACTTTTCAGGACCCAACTCCAGAGCAAGATCCATATGGTGCCTGTTACAAGTAAAGTACAATTTACATGTGACCAGGACTACTCTAAGGAGCTCTGGTGGCATAGTGGATAAGGCATTTGACTGTTAACCAGAAGATCAGTGGTTCAAATCCACCAGCCACTCTGCAGAAGGAAGATGGGGCAATCTACTTCCCTTGGAAACCCAGTAGGGAACGCTATGAGTCAGAATCAACTCTATGGCAGTGAATTTGGTTTTCTTGGTTTGGGCCTATTCTAGAGCCTTCTAGCCTCTCAGTCCAAGTGATAATGTGTAAATGTTCAAAGTCTTGTTCCCCCAAAATAGGCAATCCATCCAAACTAAAAGTGAAAAACATAACTTGGCATACTGATTCTGCAATTTATTTACTTTATGACTTTGGATAAATCATTCAGCCTTTCTGATGCTGTTGTTGTTGTTGTTATTATGTGCCGTCGAGTTGGCCCCGACTCATAGTGACCCCTCCTTGGGTTTCTGAGGCAGTATCACTACGGAAGTAGGATTGCCCAACCTTCCTTCCGAGGAGTGGCTGGTGGGTTTGAACTGCCAGCTGTCTGGTTAGCAGGCAAGTGTCTTAGACACTACGCTACCAGAGCTACTAGTACTCACTAAATAATAACAAGTATATTTACCACTTTTACATATCTCGCAGAATTGTTATTAGAATTTAAATATTTGAGAAAGTGCCCTGTAACATATAAAAAACCAAAACACCAAATTCTCACTGCCATCGAGTCACTCTGACTCTTAACAACCCCCCACTCCACTGGGTTTCCGAGTCAGTAAATCTTTACAGTTGCCCCATCTTCCTTCTGCAGAGCAGCTGGTGAGTTTGAACCACCAAACTTCTGGTTAGCAGTCAAATGCCTTAGGCCCTATGCCACCAGAACACCTTGTAGCATGTAAAGGGTTACGGAAATGCCAGGAGATGTAAAAGGTGGGCTGGAGCAAGGGGCACACAGAGGAGATGAGATGTCGGGTCTGACAATTAGAGCTAAGTCCAGATGAGCTCAATGGACTTTAAGAGAAAGAGTAGCAGGAAGTCAGACAATTCTAAGTCAAGCTATTGGAACAGCAGTCGTCTTAGCCATCTACTGCTCCTGTAACATAAATACCACGAATGGATGGCTTTAACAAACAGAAATTTATTCTCTCACAGTTTAGGAAGCTCGAAGTCTGAGTTCAGAGCACCAGCTCTAGGGAAAGGTTTTATCTCTCTGTGTCTCTTAGTCCTAGGAGGATCCCAGCACCGGGACCCTGGGTCCAAAGAATGTGTTCCTCTCCTGGCTCCCGTTTCTTGGTAGGTCCCCGCTCTCTTTGCTCCATTCTTTCTCCTTTTGTCTTGTAAGATAGAAGGTGTTGCAGGCTACACCCCAGGGAAGTGCCCCTTACATCAGATCAGGGCTATGATGGGACTAAGGGTGTTACATCCCACCCTTAATCCTCTTACATCTGATCAGTTTATCACATCAGAACACATCATGGAGTATCATGATATATCTGTCACGTTACATCATTACATAACTGCTAAACCACTGAGAATCATGGTCTAGCCAAGTTGACACAAATTTTGGGATGACACAATTCAATCTATGACACATCACTTAATACTTCAAATGTGATTGCAAAGCCAACTTGATTGATACAACACTCTATACCCAAGTGAGTTTCACAACACACCATTGTAGTCAGACCCCAAAGCCCAAGTAGGGCCAAAGGTCCTTATACAAAGGTGCACTTAAAATAATATTAGAGAGTGGCCAGGGCAGAAGTGCAGTGGGGCATGGATTTGGCATCATTAAGGTTAGAGAAGCAATTGTTTCATGAAGGGGAAGACTTCGCTTCCTCAAGTAAAATTCCCTATTAACAGAATGATCAGGACTAATGTTGCTTCACTGAAAAGCACTACTCAGATAAGTTTCAAATAGCAATAAACCTTGAGAATTTATTGGTAAGGTGGGAATAATTTCACTTTGTCTGAACTGTGATAGAAGATAACACATGTCAGTCTTCCTCATTTTTCCCTTTATTAACCAATTGGAGACCAAAAAACTCAGTTAAAAAAACATATAAAATGCTTACAAACATAATTCAAATCTTCTTTACCAGTCATTTGCTTTCATTTAGTGTAACTGGTTTTTCCATTAAAAGAAAATTAAATAAAATATGAGATGTTATTGTAGTTGCTTAAGAAGAGAGTTGGGGATTATACTTCTTAGAAAAGTAATTTCCATTACCCTCATGCTCTCAGCATCCCAGCATTGTCTCCCAGCCCCGTAACACATAGCCACAGAGTCCTCTGTGGCTGGCTGGTAGTCCAAAGCTGCCATGGGCTGTGATCTCTAGGGCCTTCTAAACAAGGAGTTAAGTGAAAGGACTCCAGGCATTGGCATTGTTAACAAGCTCCAAAGGAGTTCCTGTGGCATATCAAACTTTCAGAACTAGAATTCTGAATCATTAATTAGTAACCAACAAATACAAGTTCATTCTCTGAATGATAAGAGGTATATACCAAGACTCTCCTAACACTTAGATGTTCCCCGTTTCATGCCACTCCTGCCCTAATTTTTGCTGAAGTTATTCCACTGGTTGGAATGTCCTACCCAGCAATACCCTCTTCTTTCTCACTGCTACCTACCCAAATCCTACATATTCTTGAAAACAGTTAAATACCATTTCCACTCTTTTGTCAGTGTAGCTTTCTTTGATCATATCAGCTAGAAGTAATTTCTTCTGCTGCTAAATTTCCATTTAATTTGTACTTTATATGCATCATTATAACCTTCTACCTAGCTTTGTAGATATTAATGCACACATTTCTCCCGTGTTAGATCGCAAGCTTCTGACCAGAAGACCCCCAACTCTGATTCATCTTTGTATCTGTAGAATCCAGCACGTGATAGGTGCTCTATTATGTATAAAAGGAAATAAATAAGGAAAAAAGGAAGGAAGGAGAATGTGTGTCCTTTCTGATAACTTTTATAGTTCTGCAGTTTGTAAAAACAAGCTGAGCTTGCTCCACAGACCATTAACATTTCTATATACACATTCGGCCTGCTAATAAAAGCACACTGAGGATTCTTAAAGGCCCTGTAAGAAAGGTTTTATATCCTGACTTTAGCATCGCTGGCATCTGTGGCATCTAAAACCTGAGAACGCTATTCCTCTGAGGTGTCATTAGCTTTCTGTGTGCCTTCAAAGGCTCAAAGACAATTTCCTGTACTCCTGTAAGAATGCCAGTTTCTTTCTAGCCACTGCAAAATATATTTTAGCTATCACTGGAATTGTCATTTGCTTTCTATGCCTTCAAAAGCACCGTGAGAGATACAGTCCTATGCTATTATTGGCACTGTCAGTTTCCCTATGTAATATCTAAAGAGCCCTCCAAAGTTTCTTTGTGTGTGTATAGTGACACTAAGAATATTTTTCTGGTAAATTGCCTTGTCCACAAAGCCAACCCAATTTTTATCTAATAATTCCCAATGAAAGAATACCTACAGGAAAAAAACCAAGTAGTACCAACCCTTTACTTCACTTAGAATAGAATAATGATAGCAGTGCCCTAAAATCCAAAATAATATTCACATCTATGTTAGAATTTAACATATCTAGCATTTCACAGCAGGGATCAAGATTCAGTCAATATTTCACCAAGTGATACCATTAGTCAAGGCACAGTCTCTCTTACTTTCCCTAAAAAGTTATCTTTTATGATAAAATTATAAACAGAGCTCTGGTTCACAAATTTGCTGTGGGTTCCTCCATATCGTAAAGGCACAGTGCTTCTTGATGGCGATGCCACTGGCATTTGGGGCAGGGCAATTATCTGCGGTGAGGGATGCTCCTGCACCCTGCTGAATATTTACCATCCCTGATAATGCCAGTAGCACTCCCCAGTCATTATGTTGCACACACAGTTCCAGTTACCCCCAAGGGAGGTGAGTATTGCTAACATATACACATGCACATATATATGTTCATACACACATTTTAAAATTGATATTGCTACTAAATATGTCACAGGTTTTACATATATATGTGTGTGTATGTATATATATACATACACACACATATCACTAGAGACAGAGAGTGAAAGAGAGAGAAACAAAGGAGAATGTGGGGAATGGAAGGAACACCTGTCCAACAGAGGATATGGTGCTTTTACAAGTGTGAATAGCTTTAGGACACATTCAACTCAGCAATTTGCAAACAAAGAGCACCTTTATTTTCCTAATAACTTATATCTTTGCATTTTTAAGCTTGCTGTGGCTCAAAGAGGGAGGATTGGAGAAGATTGTTAATTAAGATTGCCAATTAACAGCACTTCTGCCCCCTTCTGATATATTCAGCCCAATCCAGTGAATTCTGCACTCTAATTCTGTTATTAAAATCATGCTTCCTTCTCCCCACAGGTCCTTCCATTCTCCTCCTCAAGGTGCTGCTTGTGGTGCTCATGGGCCCCCTGCAACCAAGGCTGTAGGGCAGAAGCACGGGCATCTGATCATAAGGGGAAAGGAAAAAAACAGTTTGTGGTTTCAAGGTATTGCCACAAGAAAATTCTTCATCTCATCATTTTACATATATATTTTTTATTTAATTTTCTTAACAGCCTGAAAGATGTGTACTTTAAGTCACATTTTTTCATGGGAATACTGCCGATCAGAAAAAGTTAAGTAAATTTTCCAAGTAGTGGAGCCAAAGCTGTTCACTCTGAAGTTTATACTCTCTTCTTTGTACATTTCCACCTCTAAACTACCACCATTATCACTAATAATAATGAAGAAAATAACAATACCAAAGGACATACATGGTGGGTAAGAATCTACAGAAAACTCGTATCTGATTGTCCATATAAAAATACCATCTTTGTCAGCCAGAAAGCTAAAGGAATAAGATGTCCTGGTTGATAGAATCCATCAAGTAACCACAAAGTGCCTCTGTTTGTGTAGAACAGAATTGGGATTGTATTCAAATACAGTCTTTCTCTCCTCTCAAGGGTTTGCAAACTAGTGAAAAATTAAGACTTAGAGAGACAGTGTATTATCCAGTGTTTAAGGCAAAGTAGGGCTGACAGTAAAAGCATTTGCCAAGGAGACTTCAAAGTCTTCATAAACTCCTGCCATGGGGGAAAAAAAAAATCAATCTAAAATATAATTAATATAACAAGCTTTAATATGATTCACTATAACATGTCTGTTGAATAATAAATATTTGTCAATATTTGTTGAATGAGTAAATAAATGAGGTAATGGATAATACCTTTGATGAAAAAGAAGAGTGGAATAGCAAAGAACTTTTCACAATGTCTTTACCACTGTCTAAGTAGGAAAAAGATATGACACAGTAGCCCCTTCCCATTCTGGAGACTCACATAAATTTGGGCTCTCACTATGGTAGAATTTCCCCTATGAATTGAGCACTTGTACAAACAGCAAAGCAAAAATGAGAGAGGAATGGTGAGTCACATTTTCTAGGCTCAGCTAGTAGCTAAGTGAGCCACATCAGTCTTAACAGTCATGCCACTGGAGATTCATAAATTAATATGTCACAGTAATTCAGATATACTAAAAGATAGTCAAAGTCAGAAATGACATATCCAGTACCGCCACATGATCTTGCATATGCTTATACTGATATTTGATTATCACTGGAATTAAATAATAACTGAATGAACGATGTTTCAGAAATGTATCAATAGAGAGAATAGTTCTGCCATCCTTGAGTGGCCCCACTCTCCCACCAGGGTCTACAGGACAGTCCATGACTTACTCCAGTTTGGAAAAGACTGGCTGCCGGCATGTTCACATGCAAACAGAAACCATTCTATGTTGGCAACTAAAAAATCCATTCCTACTGAATGGCTGAAAAAAAAATCTCAAATTAGGTAAGATTTAAATTTTCACAAGATCATAAAGGTAATCAAATGAAAATCCAAACTCATTGCCATCGAGTCAGATCCAACTCATAGCAACCCCTCCTTGGGTTTCTGAGGCAGTATCACTATGGAAGTAGATTGCCCAACCTTCCTTCCGAGGAGTGGCTGTGGGTTTGAACCATCAGCCTTTTGGTTAGCAGTCAAATGCCTTAGGCCCTATGCCACCAGAGCTTCCATAAAGATAATAGTATTAGGTTTTCATATCGGGATTTCTGTACTTAAAAAAAAAAAAAAAGAAGAAGAAGAACCAAATTCACTGCAGTAAAGCAGGATCCCACTTACATCGACCTCTCCTTGAGTTTCTGAGGAAGTATAACTACGGAAGTAGATTGCCCAACCTTCTTTCCCAGGAGTGGCTGGTGGGTTTGAACCACCAGCCTTCTGGTTAGCAGTCAAATACCTTAGGCACTACTGGTTGGCAAAGATGGTATTTTTACACGGACAATCAGAGCCACCAGAGCTTCCCCTGTACTTAGACTTATTCAAACTCTGGCATTTTAAAATTACTTATTTCTTGTACCTAACAAGAACCTTTTGAATTTTAATCAAATTATCTAAGGTAATTACAATTTTACTCAGTTTTCTTTTATCAATAAATATAACAAGTGTCCTTAATCCTAGTATCAAATAGTCATTGATTATTTTAATGTTAAATCATAAGTGTCAGAAAGAACCCCTGGAGAATGTCATTAAATATATTACCCTTTGTTCATTTCACCTGGGAGATCCTAGTCTAGTGGTATCTACACTTGTCTAAGAAATCTAACCAGTAAAATTATCACTGACACAAGAATAATCTCTAAGGCACTAGAAAAGTGGGTTATTCAAATCAAGGATAATTAAAAATGATTCAGAATCAGATTATGCTCTTCTCATTATACTCTCTATATATTTTATTTATTTTCTTGAAAATAAGCCAAGCACTACAAAGAAAAGAAATAATGTTGAACATAAACCAAACCAAACTCACTGCCATCGAGTCAATTCGATTCATAGCAACCCTCATTGGGTTTCCAAGGCTATAAATCTTTACAGTAGCAGATTGCTTCATCTTTCTTCCACAGAGTGGTTGGTGGGTTTGAACCACTCACCTTTTTGGTTAACAGCCAAATGTCTTAACCACTATACCACCAGAGCTCCTGATACTCCTTAACTAAAGAAACCTAAGGAGTAGAGAAAAAAATCTAGTCAATCTCAATAGAACATGATGAATGCTAGACTAGAGAGAGAACAAAGCACTCTGGAATTTAGAAACCAACATGACTAAGAATACAAAGCAATAGATTCTAGAGAGATGCCTGGAAGTATGATCACCAAAATATTTTCTATGGTTATCTCTAAACAGCCAGTGCAGCCAAATTAATTCTGACTTATTGCAACCATATGTGTGTCAGAGTAGCACTGTACTCTGTTGGATTCAGTGACTGATTTTTTGGAAGTAGACTGCCAGGCCTTTCCCTCAAGACACCTCTGGGTGGACTTGAACTGGCAACCTTTCAGTTAACAACCAAGTGTGTCAATTTTGGGTGATTTTGAGGTAGTAAAAGGTGTCTAAAACATGGGCAATGGAGCCCATTTTGTCTATGGTCTCCCTCTATTTTGTTGGGTTTTTAAAACTTTGATCTAAGGTACTACTTTTTAATTATAAAAAAACCCATTTGATTCATACCCAGGGGATGTTGATCCAGTTGTTTCTTATTAGGTGCTGGTAAGTCAGCTCTGACTCATAGCAACAACACAACAAAACACTTCCCAGTCATGCACCATCCTCACAGTTATACTTGAGCCCATCATTGCAGCCACTGTGTCAGTCCATCTTGTTGAGGGCCTTCCCCTTTTTTGTTGACCCTCCACTTTACCAAGCATGACATCCTTCTCCAGGGAATGGTCCCTTCTGACAACATGACCAAAGTAGGTGAGATGAAGTCTGGCGATTCTCACGTCTAGGGGGCATTCCAGCTGCATTTCTCCCAGAACAGATTTGTTCATTCTTCTGGCAGTCCATGGTACTTTCAGTATTCTTTGCCAACACTACAATTCAAAACAATCAACTCTTCTTTGACCTTCCTTATTCACTGTCCAGCTTTCACATGCATATGAAGTGATTGACACCACCATGGCTTGGGTTGAAAAAAAAAAAAAATCCTCTGCCATCAAGTCAATTCTGACTCATAGTGACCCATTGGGTTTCCAAGGCTGTAAATCTTAACAGAAGTAGATTGCCTTATCTTCCTTCCGCAGAGCAGCTGGTGAGTTTAAACCACCGACCTGGTTAGAGGTCAAATCCACTGCACCACCAGAGCTCCTTGTGGCTTGCATTTAGTGCACCTTCATCTTCAAAAAGACATCTTTGCTTCTTAACACTTTAAAGAGGTATTTTGCAGCAGATTTGCCCAATGCAATATAACATCTGCTTTCTTGACTGCTGCTACCATTGGTGTTGATTGTGGATCCAAGTGGTATGAAATCTTTGACAGCTTCAATCTTTTCTCATAACATCTGCTTTCTTGACTGCTGCTACCATTGGTGTTGATTGTGGATCCAAGCGGTATGAAATCTTTGACAGCTTCAATTTTTTCTCTGTTTATCATGATGCTGCTTATTGGCCCAGTGGTGAGGATTTTTGTTTTCTTCATGTTGAAGTGTAATCTACACTGAAGACTGTAATCTTTAATCTTCATGAGTAAGTGCTTCAAGTCATCTTCACTTTCAGCAAGCAAGGTTGTGTTGTCTGCATATTGCAGATTGCTAATGAGCTTTCCTCCATTCTTTTTCATATAGTCCAGCTTCCTGGATTATTTGCTCAGCGTAGAGTGAATAAGTATGGTGAAAGGATACAACCCTGACACACTCCCTTCCTGATTTTAAACCATGGAGTATCCCCTCATTCTGTACGAACAACAGCCTCTTGGTCTTGAACAGGTTCCTCATGAGCACAAGTAGGTGTTCTGGAATTCTCATTCTTCTCAAGGTTATCCATAATTTGTTATGTGGACAATCAAATGCTTTTGCATAGTCAATAAAACACAAGCAAACATCTTTCTGGTATTCTTTGTTTTCCACCAAGATCCATGTGACATCAGTAATCATATCCCTCATTCCACGTTCTCTTCTGAACCCAGCTTATATTTCTGGAAGATCCTGTACTATAGTGGCTTGTGTGCTGCTGTGTGGCAGGAGGCTATGCCACTGGTATTTCAAATACTAGCAAAGTCACCCATGGTGGACAGGATTCAGGTTTCAGTGGAGCTTCTAGATTAAGACAGACTGCGAAGAAGGAAGGGGCCATCCACTTCTCAAAGAATTGGCCAGTGAAAACCTTATAAATAGCAGAGAAACACTGTCTGATTTGTTATTGGAAAACTATGAATAGCCCTGAAACTTTGTCTGACATAGTACTGGAAGATGAGTCCCTCAGGTCTCCAACCTGAGGCACTCAAAATATGACTGGGGAAGATCTACCTCTTCACAGTAAAGTGGATTAATTACATGGGTGGAGTAAAACTTTCAAACCTCCATTTGCTAATAGGGCATGACTCAAAATGGGAAGAAACAGCTGCAAACATCCATTAATAATCAGAATGTGGAATGTATGAAGTAGGAATGTAGGAAAATTGGAAGTTGTCAACAATGAAATGGAACACATAAAGATCTATAGTCTACACAGTAGTAAGCTAAAATGGACTGGTTTTAGTCATTTTGAATCAGACAATCATATCATCTACTACACCAGGAATGACAAATTGAAGAGGAATGGCATCGAATTCATCATCACAAAGAATGTTTCAAAATCTATCCTGGAGTACAGTGCAGTCAGTGATAGGATAATATTCATACACCTACAAGGAAGACCAGTTAATACTACTATTATTCAAATTTATGCACCAACCACTAAAGCCAAAGATGAAGAAACT
>NW_006921640.1:4218021-4219551 GCF_000298275.1 Orycteropus afer afer
TTTTGAGTTTTGTTCCACATTGTTCTCCCTCTCTATCAAGGATCTCCTACATAGATGCCCTTCCAAGTGGATGACAGTGGTAGCCAGGCACCATCTAGTTCTTCTAAGAATTTTCCCAACTTCTTGCAGTCTGAAATTGACCAAACATGCAATCAAGATGTATTGATTATTATTGATGATTGGAATGCAAAAGTTGGAAACAAAGAAAAATCACTGGTAGTTGCAAAATACGGCATTGGTAACAAAAATGACACCAGAGAACCCGTGATAGAATTTTGCAAGACGAATGACTTATTCATTGCAAATACCTTTTTTCAGCAATACAAATGGTGGTATTCACATGGCCATCACCAGCTGGAATACATAGGAATCAGATTGACTACATCTTTGGAAAGAAGCAATGGAGAAGCTCAATATCTTCAGTCAAAACAAGGCCAGGAGCTGACTGTGGAATAGATCATCAACTGGTCATAAGCAAGTTTAAATGGAAGCTGAAGACAATTAAAACAAGTCCATGGGAGCCAAAGTATTACCTTGATTTTATCCCACCTGAATTTAGAGACCATCTGGAGATTTGAAGCACTGAATACCATTGAATACCAATGACCGATAAATTATGGGATGACATCAAGAACATCATCCATGAAGAAATCCAATGGTCATTTAAAAAGACAGGAAAGGAAGAAAAGACCGAGATGGATGTCAGAAGAGACTCTGAAACTTGCTCTTGAATGCAGAGTAGCTAAAGCAAATGAAAGAAATGACAAGATAAAAGAGCTGAACAGAAGATTTGAAAGAGCAGCTCAAAAAGATAAAGTCAATTATCAAAATGAAATGTGCAAAGACCTGGAGTTAGAAAACCAAAAGGGAAGAACATGCTCAGCATTTCTCAAGGTGAAAGAACTGAAGAAAAAATTCAAGTCTTGAGTTGCAATATTGAAAGATTCTATGGGCAAAATACTGAATGATGCAGGAAGCATGAAAAGAAGATGGAAGAATACAAAGAGTACTGTACAAGAAAGAACTGGTTGATATTCAACTATTTCATGAGGTGGCATATGACAAGAACCAATGATACTGAAAGAAAAAGTTGAAGCTGCACTGAAGGAAATGGTGAAAAAGCCTCCAGGAATTGACAGAATACCATTGAGATGTTTCAATAAACAGATATCACACTGGAGGCACTTAGTTGACTATGCCAAGTAATTTGAAAGACAGCTGCCTGGCCAACTAACTGAAAGAGATACATATTTGTACCCATTCCAAAGAAAGATGATCCAATCAAATGTGGAAATTATCAAACAATGTCGTTAGTATCACATCCAGGGATAGTCTTCAAATATATAATGGAAGTAGCATATGATTTCCAGGCTTTCTTTTCTTTCCTTTTAAAGATGGATAAATACAGACCCTTGTTCTAAAATTTGGTCAAGTTTCCTAGAAAACATTGACTTTGGGTGGCTTTCATTAACCTCAAGAGGAAAGACAATGCAGGGACGCCAGAGTAGCAGGCCAGAAGAGCAGGGAAGG
>NW_006921640.1:4222936-4233695 GCF_000298275.1 Orycteropus afer afer
CTGTGCATGGGGTCGCTATGAGTCGGAAATGACTCAACGGCACTTAACAACAACAACAACAACATTATCCTCAAATCATAAAAGCTGTGGCAAAGGTTTATTGAAGGGGCTGATGAGTTTGTCTTCCTATAAAAAGCCAAAAGGCTCTGTTGTTGCTGTTGTTTAATACCTTTAAGTTAACCTGACTCATAGTGACCCATATAACAAAGTAGAACTGTCCCATAGAGGTGTTTTGTTTGTTTGTTTGTTATAATCTTTATAAAAGGGAGACATATTAACAACATATGATATGCAGATGAGGTGACACATCTTGCTTCCTGAAAGTGAAGAGGACCTTAATGTACTTACTGATGAAGACTGAAAATTACAGTCTTCAGTATGGAATACAACTCAACATAAAGAAAACAAAAATCCTCACCACTGGACCAACAAGCAACATCAAGATAAATAGAGAAAAGACTGAAGTTGTCAAGCATTTAATTTTACTTGGATCCACAATCAATGCCCATGTAAGCAGCAGTCAAGAAATCAAACAACATACTGTGTAGGGCAAATCTGCTGCAAAATACCTTGTTAAAGTGTTAAAGAGGAAAGATGTCACTTTGATGACTAAGGTGCACTTGACCCAAGCCATGGCATTTTCAGTAGCCTAATATGAGCTCTGGTAGCATAGTGGCTAAGGCACTTGACTGCTAACCAGAAGGCTGGCGGTTCAAACCCACCAGCCACTCCTTGGAAGGAAGGTTGGGCAATCCTACTTCCGTAGCGATACTGCCTCGGAAACCCAAGGAGGGGTCGCCATAGCGATAGGGATGACTTAACGGCACATAACAACAATACACTTTCAGCTATCAGCCTAGTGCTTAACTGTTGTGCCATAAGGGCACCCTGAAAAGGCTCTAGTAACCCTAAGTGTTCTCCAGCCTCATCTCCCACCACAACCCACATGCTTCCTCTTTCCAGAAACATACATTTGCTTGAAGGTCCAAAGTCCTATGTTATCTCTCACCTTAGTACTACTGCACAGGTTATTCCCATTACTGAAACGCTCTCACTTCTCTCCTTCTACTTCTACATAGCTAACGCCTAACTCCATTTTAATGGTCAGATCAAGGCTATTGGGAGTTTCGTTTGAATACCCAGGTTTACTTTTCTATTAAAACTTTTATCTGTGCCTCCTGACTCCCCACTCCATTCTGTGAGAAACTCTCAAGCAGGTGTCTCAGCATCCTGGACTATATACATAGTAAGCACTGGGCAACACACATAGTAAGTGCACAGTAAATGTTGTTGAAATAATGAGAGGGTGCCTCTGGATTAATAACTTTCCATGTGGAGAGGGGACATTGAAACCACCTCAAATGATACCAGGTGATTTCCTGTAGAGTCAGGTTTTCTAACCAACTATCCCAGGAAGTAGCAGATTCAGCAGTCAGAACACTTCCACATGTGTGAAAAGGCCAGCTCTCTATCCACATCAGGTGGCAGTATAGTGTCCCAATTATATACTCTCTTGGCTAGGATTTAAAATTAAACAACAGGAAAGTTGTTTGCCTGCATGTGGAAAATGGAACAAATGATAAGGAAGTCTTTGAAGTAGCCAAGAGCCTGAAAGCGCACCAGAGCACAGATATACCCAGAAAGTTGCCTCAACGGAAGCTCCAGGTAGCTTACACACTTCCTACAATGGTCTGGCTATTGGATATGAAAACTAAATTACTAGACCTGTTCTCAAAATCTAGAAGGCTATCATAGTATACCTTCCGAAACCACTACTGACCAACACATAGCAACTAGTGGTTTGCCAAGTAAATGGAAGTAGTGACTTGCATCAAAGCTTTAGTTTGAAATGTATAGTTTCTTTCAATTTTACAATTTAATATATCTACTTAATCATAAAGTAAATAATCTTCCAAAATAATAAATGTTCACTACCTTTCTAAATAATAAAATACATTTTTCTAGCACATAAACCAAAAGTTTTTATTTTTATGCTAGAACTGATGTGAAATTGCACGTCATAAATTATTCATGCAATCTAATTTAATTCAATTATTTTTCCTGAATTCATATCTAATCCATAAAAATGTTTAGATTAACCAAAATAATAATAATAATCTTGGTACCCTTGAATAATAGATGTCTGCCAAAATTTCAAGAAAGATAAATGGATACTACGTTTCAAATAGCAAGGCATATTACAGTTGCAATGATGAAAACAAGTTTAACTATTTAACAATACATTCTGTTTTATTTATTGACTTGGCACCTGACTTCTAACCAGAAAGCTGACGGTTCAAACCCACCAGCCAGGCCTCGGAAGGAAGATGGGGCAATCTACTTCCATAGTGATATCTTCTCGGAAACCCAAGGAGAGGTCGCTATGAGTTGGATCTGACTCGAGGGCAGTGAGTGGGTGGGTGGTGTCATAAAGAAAAGTTTATTTAGTGTCAAAGTAGAATCACAGGAACAAGAAGTAAGCTTTTGTTCAATTATGGCTCCAAAATCACTTTTGAATTTTCTATAAGATTCACACAGATAGCAGGCAGATGCCCCCTAAATGGGAGCAGATACCTTGCCCAGTTAAAAGCATAAATTTTATGTTTATATAAGAGAAGATCTCATTTCCCCACACTAATCAGAAGGAGGAAAGATGTCTTTGGAAAAAAAAAAAAAAAAACCTCTTTGAGGCTCACATCATTATGCTACTCTCTACTCCTCATCTTTTTTCTTACCTACTGACCTCTCCTCAGTCAGAACTGCCTCCCCATTCATTGATGACTTTGGCACTTGTCACATATTCTCCTCTCCATCTCAAAACCTGGCATCATGTGGGGTGATTTCAATGTCCCCCAGGAAACCCCTTCTAACCCTCTTGACTTCAGGTTCTCAGGTTTCTTCAGTTGCATTGATTTTCATCACCACTTTGCTTACACCACCCATGTCAACAACAACACCCTGACTAGAATCCTCTCAACTCTTCTTTTGCAATCTTAAACTCAAAAAAAAAAAAAAAAACCAGAAAAGAAAAATCTCTGACCACAGCCTAACAGAACCCTTACTTTCATCACACTTGCTCTCTGACCTTATCAAGACTGCCATTTCCTTGGCATTCACTTACATTCCAAATCAGACTGCACATTGAAATTCATCATTTAAGTGACTTTTTGACCAATTTCCAACTCACATTTCCCTTTAAACTTCTGTCACATCCAGAGGCAAATTACCCAGTAAGCATGTGGTGAAAAACATGTGATATTGTTTACTATAGATTAGTAAATAAGCACAAGTAAGCCCACGCTCTCCTTCTTACCCAGTACTCTGTCCCTGTCAGGGATAGTAAATTCGAAAACAGGCTTTGATTCTGTAGGAAGGTGCTGTGGGGGGAAGATACCAGCCATACCTAGAAGCAGAATCTTCTGGTGTGGTGAAATAATGTGAAATTGTTCACTACAAATTAGTAAGTAAGTACAAGTAAGCCTATGCTTACCTTGCTTATTAGGTAGGTAACCTGCCCTGGATTACACCCAAGAGTCCTATGTGCCTTCAATAAACTCCCTCTCCCT
Organism: Orycteropus afer afer; assembly: GCF_000298275.1. Lineage (NCBI taxonomy): Eukaryota > Metazoa > Chordata > Mammalia > Tubulidentata > Orycteropodidae > Orycteropus > Orycteropus afer. The sequence continues at coordinate 4,226,503 of NW_006921640.1, forward strand.
ATCTCCACCTTTGGGCCTAGAAGTGGGAGTAAAGCTATTGCCAGCTCCTGGGCACTCTACTATTCCTTACTGCTTTCTCTTAACTCTGCCCCTACTTTTGTAAATAGCGTCTTCATTCAAGTTTCTCCAATTATCTCTCTTGAGCATGCTATGTATTTATGCCAGGATCCTGACAAAGATAGCTCCTTTTTCCACTACTCAGAGGCAATTTTAAGACATTACTATTCTCTGTTTTCTACTCAGCCCAAACTTTAGGAAGTTTCCCCCTCAACCCCATGCCTTCTCTTGACCTAGGCTGTTTGTCATTGACCATATGGTACTTTCCAAGAGTCATCTGCATGCTTCTACTGAAGAGGTAAAGACATGTTTTCTTTGTCACAACATTTCTTTCAATGTTTTTTTCTCTCCAAAAGGGCAAACCTGTGTATTAATACTTGTAATAACCCTAGAGCTTATCGGATAACCAAAGAAATACCTTGGCTTTATTCCTTTTCCATGCTAGAGTCATTCCACACTTCAATCATTCAGCCCACTGCAAACCACTTCCAAATCTAGAACTTAATCACCATATCTCTGATGTAGAAGCAGAAAGTATATTGGCCAAATGGTCTTCATTGCCTTATCTAGATGCTAAGGAACATGACCTAACAGAGACCCAGATAACAAGCTTATACAGTGCTCTGTCATCATCTTGTTCATCAAAAATGTTTTCCCTTCAACAAAGATCCATTTATATTTCATTATAAAGACATGCATTTTACATACAATATAAATATACATATAATATGCCAATATTGAAACATACCAGAAATAAAATCCAAGATAATATATTTCCATGCTTTTAGAAAGGACTTGTAGAGACATAAGCTATGAACTAAAAGGAAGCAGAACAAGAGCCTACAGAAAAATAGGAGAGCCTGAAATGCATACCCTTGGTCCTCCATGTGCACTAGGGATTCCAAAGTTGCCTAGGAGTAGGAGGATTCTCACTCAAATCCTCTAGAATCTGCCTTTGTGAATGCTGAGATCCTTCTGAAGGAGGCCAAACTGGACTGAGCTGGGCCTGGAAAGCTGAGGGTAGTTGTCTTCCAATATTCCAGAAACCAATGACCTCTACCAAAACTAACCCTACATGCCAGATGTTCTAGCACAACCCTAGAGACCTACAAGGGGGAAGTTTGGGTGAGTTTCACAAAGGAGCTTAACAGAGGAGGCAGTTTCAAAGGGTGTGCAGAAGTTTTTCAGCTAGTGAAAATAAAGAAAAGAATTCTAAGCAAAGAAAACAAAAGGCACAAAAGCATAGAGACATGAAACAGGCTAGCATTTGGAGAAAGGGCAAAACGACAGCATTGGAGAAGCATACAATGTTGGAGGGCATGGGAGAAGGCAAGGAGGTCAAGAATGCTTGGGATTAGAGTATGAAGAATCTTGGAGGCTAGGCTATACTTAGAACTCTATTGGAGGGGAAATGGAGAGCCACTGAAGGTCTTTGAAAAGAAAACAGATATGAGGAGACCTATAGTATTTCCCCCATGAGATTATAATTCTCTTGAGGTAAGGATTTATCTTCTACAGTCATTTATGCCATCCAAGGGCTTTTATACACAGTTAGAACTGTATTTACATAGTTTTGTTTCCAATTAGCACTTCTCATAGTCAGAGCAAAAAGAGTTCAAATTATTGAAAATTCAAATATTTTAATAATACCAAGTAACTTCCAGGGAGCACTGGTAGCATAGTGCCTAAGGCACTTGACTGCTAACCAGAAGGCTGGTGGTTCAAACCCACCAGCCACTCCTCGGAAGGAAGATTGGGCAATCTACTTTCGTAGTGATACATCCTCGCCTCGGAAACCCAAGGAGGGGTCGCTATGAGTCGGAGCCAACTTGATGGCACATAACAACAACAAAGTAACTTCCAAAGCAATCACCAAAAAAAAAAAAAAAGTATTTGTTTGATCTTATGGTACTGGGTGGTTATCTACATTGTTTTCATTCATACCTGCACCACAAATTACTGGCCCTGTATACAAGACACTTTGTTTGATTGAAATACATTATCCCAAGAAAACTAAGATCCATTCTAATACCCAGAATACAGCAACTTAGATTTACATAAAGCCAGTCTCTTTCTCCATTCCCAAAGAAAGAAACCATCAGTTCACACTTACCCAGGGACAAAACCAGCCCAGAATCCTCTTTCTGGTACACTGGACCTGGCCAGAGCACCTGGACAGTCTAGGTAAAACTTGGATTTTGCAAATTCTCTTTGGTGTCTCTTCCAGGGGAATTTCTCCTCTCTCTTTCTTGGCTACTCTTCTCTTGTTCCTCTCTAAACCTACCCATCCTGTGCCCATTCTCCATCATTCTATCTTTCCTGATTGATGAAAATTAAACACCTCCTCAAAGCAATGAAATCCTAATTAAGAAAAAACAACCTGAAATATCAATCCTCAAAAACTGTTGCTGTTATTGTTGTTATGTACCGTCGAATCGTCTCCGACTCACAGCAACCCTTCCTTGGGTTTCTGAGGTGGTATCACTATGGAAGTAGATCACTCAATCTTCCTTCCGAGGAGTGGCTGGTGGATTTGAACCGTCAGCCTTCTGGTTAGCAATCAAGTGCCTTAGGCACTATGCCACCAGATTTCACTCTAGGAACTAGGAATGCCTAATTAGAATGGTTTATGAAGACTTATGGAGGAATCTGTGTTCTAAAAGAGGAATATGAGAAAGCATAAGGCAAAGAAATAATTTTTAAGATAAAATTTCAGGAAGCACTCAGCTAGACATATTTTAACCCGGGGTGCATTTGCAACACAACTCATATCACTCCATGTGTATAATCACATGGTAAACCAACTAGTTTTCCTGTATCTCAGCCTCCACTACACATAAAGCCCAAATATAATTTAATCCTTTTAAAACTCAAACATGTCAAGTTTCATTTTAGCAGACACTACTCTGTTTCTGGGAGCTCTGGTAGCATAGTGGCTAAGACACTTGACTGCTAACCAGAAGGCTGGCGGTTCAAACCCACCAGCCACTCCTCGGAAGGAAGGTTGGGCAATCCTACTTCCGTAGTGATACTGCCTCGGAAACCCAAGGAGGGGTCGCTATGAGTCGGAGCCAACTCAACGGCAAACAACAACAACAACAACTCTGTTTCTATGATACCCTAGAGTTTTACCCATGGCATATTATCACACTATATCAAATTTTTTTTTTTTTTTTTTACTTTTCTGGCTCCCCACCCCCAACTTACAAACAATTTTAGAGTGTGGCCTGTATCTTTGACCCTGAAGCCTAGTACCTGTTGTTGTTAGGTGCCGTCAAGTAGGCTCTAACTCATAGTTACTCTATGTACAATAGAACACAACACTGCCCAGTCCTGAGCCATCCTCACAATCCTTGCTATACTTGAGTATATATCATTGCACCCACTGCCACTGTGTCAATCCATTTCATTGAAGGTTTTCCCCTTTTTCACTGACCCTCCACTTTACCAAGCATGACATCTTTTTCCAGGAACTTGTTGGTCCCTTCGACAACGTGACCAAAGTAGGTGAGACTAAGTCTGGCCATTCTCACTTCTAAAGAGCATACTGGCTGCACTTATTCCAGGAGAGATTTGTTCATTCAGTTCACTGTATTTTCAGTATTCTTTGTCAACACCACAATTCAAAGGCATCAACTCTTCTACAGTCTTCCTTATTCATTGACCAGCTTTCACGTGCATATGAGGCAACTGAAAACGCCAAGGCTTGGGTCAGGGGCACCTGTGTCTTAAAAGTGACATCTTTGCTCTTCCACACTTTATAGACATTTTTGGCAGCAGATGTGCCCAGTCCAATAAATGTTTGATTTCTTGACTGCTGCTTCCACGGGTATTGATTATGGATTCAAGTACAATGAAATTCCTGACAACTTCAATCTCTTCTCCATTTATCATGATGTTGTTAATTGGTCCAGTTGTGAGGATTTTTGTTTTCTTCATAGCGAGGTGTAATCCATACTGCAGACTGTAGTCTTTGATCTTCATCAGTAAGTACTTCAAGTCATCTTCACTTTCAGAAAGCACGGTTGTGTCATCTGCACATCACAGGTTGTTAATGAATCTTCCTCCAATCCTGATGCCACATTCTTCTTCATATGGTCCAGCTTCCTGGATTATTTGCTCAGCATAGAGATGGATAAATATGGTGAAGGATACAACCCTGACACACATGTCCTGATTTTAAACATGCAGTATCCCCTTGTTCTATGTGAATGACTGCCTCTTTGTCTATGTATAGGTTCCTCATGAGCACATTTAAGTGTTCTGGAATTCCCATTCTTCTCAAAGTTTTGCATAATTTGTTTTGATCCACACAGTTGAATGCTTTTGCATAGTTAATAAAACACAAGTAAACATCTTTGTGGTATTCTTTGCTTTCAGCCAAGATCCATCTGACATCAGCAATGATAACCCTCATTCCATATCCTCTTCTGAATCCAGCTTGAATTTTTGGAAGTTCCCTGTTAATACACTGCTGCAACTTTTTTTGAAGTATCTTCAACAAAATTTTACTTGCATGTGATATTAATATTGTTCGAAAACTTCCACATTCTGTTGGGTCACCTTTCTTTGGAATGGGCACATATATCAATCTTTTCCAGTTGGCTGGCCAGGTAGCTGTCTTCTAAATTTCTTGGCATAAATGAGTAAGCACTTCCAGTATTGCATCTGTTTGTGGAAAGATCTCAATGGGCATTCCCTCAATTCCTGGAGTCTTGATTTTTGCCAATTCATTCAGTGCAGCCTGGACTTCTTCCTTCAAAGCCATTGGTTCTTGATCATATTCTACCTATTGAACAGTTGAACCTTCACCAATTATCTTAGGTTCAGTGTCTTTGTATATTCCTTCTATCGTCTTTTGATGTTTCCTGCACCATTCAATTTGTTGCCTGGTTCTTTTCAAAATAAATTGCTTTGTTATTTTATATATTGATTCAATTAACATTTCTGTGTATTCTCTATTAATTATTCATTAAAGAACTATTAAGTATCACCTATGTTCTGTTCTTTGTGTTCTAAATGCTGGGAATACAGCAGTGATTGAAATAGTCCCTGCCCCCAGGGACTCTACAGTCCAGATCCCACAAATACATCATGAAGATCCATTGAGTGTCTTTAAACTATGAAATCGATCCTCTTATTTAAACAAGAATTGAATAAGCAAATACAGATTATGGTGTCAGTCTTTTTGGAAAACTCAGTAATGTTTCTGCCTACTCCCTCTGTCAACTCTACCATCTGAAGGTGAGCAATTGGATCAAACAATGGTTAGGATTTTGCTGGGAGGGTCCATGGAAAAAGAGAGGCTTATGCAGTTGAGGATGTACTTAGTTTTCAATTTGATCTCCAAAACATCTCTCAGCAATATCCCTTCTTCTCTCTTCCAGTAACTACTCTCCAAGTTCATACTTTTATAATTTTATATCTAAATTATTTTAATACTTCCCTAACTGGCCTCCTGTTTTGGTTACCTAGTGCCAGTCTAACAAGAATATACCACAAATGGGACGGCCTTGTCAAACAGGAATTTATTCTTACAATTTGGAGGCTTTAAGTCCAAGTTCAAATTGCCAGGCTCTAGGGGCTGGGTGAAAGACCCTCAACCTTGGGCTTCAGCTCTGCCTCCTGCTCCCAGCCCACTAAAGCTGGAGGCTTTTCTTCACTCAGCTGCTGGCTGCTGAGGTTGACAAGCCCAAAGTTGACAAGTAAAAAGGCACAGTCCCAATGTTACCAAACCACATGGTAGGCCATAAATTAAAATCCATTTAAAGTCCCAAGATTGGCAAAGCATGGCAGGCTGCTGAACAACAACTCAGCTACATGCAGGATTCAAGCATGTCAGAAGCTAGAGTCCATTCCCCAAGGCTTCTCCTTATATGCAGGAAGCAGACCACATCCCTAAGGCAGCTACTCAGCTGCTCACAGTAGATTCCACCATGGAATTGATTACCAGTCTCATCATGAGGAATACTACATCCAGCTGCCCAGTCACTCAACCAGGCCCAGCCAAGCTGACACACAAACTTAACTACCACACCTCCCTACATTCAATCTCTCTTCCTACCATTCCACAAAATCTAACCCTACATGATTGCCGGAATTTGCCTTGTACTGTTTTATGGCTACGTTTTTCTCATAAATATTTATCTATAATTTATTTTGGTACAGGGTATGTGATAGGGACATAACTTTATTTTTTTTAATATAGTTAGCCAGTTGTCCCAACACTATTTATGAAATTACCCATTGTTTCACCTCTGATGATCCAATGCCATCTTTATCTTATACTAAATTATCATATGAACTTGGGTCTGTTTTGGGGTCTTCCCTTATGCTTCTTCAAATCATTGGCTCATTCCTGTACCAGAACTATGCTATTTGATAACTAGCTCTAGAATATGCTTTAATATATGATAAATAAGTCCCCATCATTGCTACTTTTTCTTTCCCAAATATATCTTGAGTATTCTCCTGCAATTGTCATTACAATTGAACTTTAGAATCATTTTACCAAATCAATCATTGGGATTTTAGCTGAGATTATATTCTTTTACATACTAGATTTTGAGAGAATTGACATCTTTATAACATCAAGCATTTCATTTATTTAAGCCTTTCTTTATACCTTATAGCAAAGTTTTGTAGTTTCCTTCAAATTCATTCCCTTCGCCTTCCATTTGCCACCATCCTCAACTGCATAAGGCTCTCTTTTTCCATGGATCAATCCCAGTTTCTCAACTTAAAATACATCTTGAGGGTTCCGGCAAGATGGCGGACTAGACAGAAGGACTGCACAGATGCTCTTTAACAAAGAAAAGGGAGAACAATTAACACAGACACAGAAGATAATCATGAACCCCTGAGCCTTGAAGGGAAGGATACAAAAGTGGACTAAACCCCAACTAGCAGAATAATTTGCGTGAAAATACCAAAAGAGGAGACACACAGAGCTGCAGTCTGGCAGTGGCCTGAGCGGCCCTGATGGCACAGATGATAGGGCTTGGAGACTCCCGAGTGGTGGCAGGACCTAAGAATTAACCCAAAAATCACCCTGCTAGCCAGGGACTGCATGGAAGACTGTGCACAGTGGCTGGGGAACAAACAGAGAAGGTGAAGAGAAAGGTGGGCTGAGCTGT
>NW_006921640.1:4237215-4275094 GCF_000298275.1 Orycteropus afer afer
CTATGGGGAGGAAGTGGGAGGGGAGCTATTACATTGTGGTAAACTGTGGTCAATGACATGAGACAAAGTATATGTGAACTGCTGTATGGAAAGTGAATGTGCTCTGTAAATCTTCACCCAAATCACAATAAATAAATAAAATAAAAAAATAAAATGCATCTTGAATGAAATACCACTTTGCACACACTAGAATTACTATAGAGTCCGTGGGTAGCACAAATCGTTAAGCACTCTTAACCAAAAGTTTGGCTGTTCAAACCCACCCAGAATCACCTCAGAAGACATGCCTGAGGTGGCAATCTGCTTCTGATAGGTCACAGTCTTGAAAATCCTGGGCTCCATGAGTAAGAATCAATTCAACAGTAACAACAACATCAACAACAGGATTACTATAATCAAAAAGACAGAGGGTACCAAGTGTTGGTGAGGATGCAGAGAAAGTGGAACTCTCATATGTTACTGATGGAAATGTACAATGATGAAGACACTTTGGGAAGTTCCTCAAAAAATTAAACATAGACTTACCATATAACCCCGAAATCCCAAGAAAATTGAAAATATGTCAACCCAAAACCTGTACAAGAATGTTTATACCTGCATTAAACATAATAGCCAAAATGTGGAAACAACCCAAATGTCCATCAACTCGTGAATGGATAAACAAAATATGATATATCCAGGCCATGGAAAATTATTCCAGTGGAATGTTATACAGTCACAAAAAAGAACAGAGTACTCATAAATGTTATACCATGGATTAATTTTGAAATATTATTCTAGGTAAAAGAACAAAGGGCTGCACATTATAGTTCCTTTTATATTTCATTTACAATGAGTTTTTGTTTATTTTCAAGAAACTATATGACTCAAATTATATGAAGTGCCAAGAATATATAAATCCATAGACCTAGAAAGTAGATTAATGATTACTAAGGACTGGGGGGAGAGGAGAATGACTAGTGACTGCTAATGAGTATGGAATTTCTTTTTGTTTCTGTTGTTATTAAGTGCCATCAAGTCAGCTCTGACTCATAGTGACCCTATCTGTGACAGAAAGAAACATTGCCTGGTCATGTGCCATCCTCACAATCCTTTCTATACCTGAGTCCATCATTGCAGCTGCTGTGTCAATCCATTCCCTTATTCACTGACCCTCCACTTTGCCAAGCATGATATTCTTCTCCGGAGTATAGTCTAACATTCTGACAACATTACCAAAGTAGGTAAAATGAAGTCTGGCCATTCTCGCTTCCAAGGAGAATTCCATCTGCACTTCTTCCAGAATAGACTTGTTCATTCTTCTAGCTTTCTCTGGTACTTTCAGTATTCTTCATCAACACCACAACTCAAAAACATCACCTCTTCTTAGGTATTCCTTATTCATTGTCCAACTTTCACATGCATAGGAGACTACTGAAAACCATGGTTTGGGTTAGGTGCTCCTTAGTCTTCAAAGAGTCATCTTTGCTCTTCAGCACTTTAAAGAGGTCTTTTGCAGCAGATTTTCCCAGTGCAATATGATGTCTGATTTCTTGGCTGCTACTTCCATTGGTGTTGATTGTGGAATTTCTTTTAGAGGTGATAAAAGTCTTCTGGAATTAATGGTAATGGTTACACAATTTTGTGAATATACTAAAAACCTGTGAATTGCACACCTTTTTTTCAAATAGTTAATTTTATGATATGTGAATCAGAGCTCAATTTAAAATATTTAAAACTAATTTTTTCAAAAAGCATAAATACACCTGGCCGCTAAGTGATTCTGGGGAGAATCACCTAAATTCGAAGATTGTTGTCACTATAAATTCATTCTCTTCCACCTTAACTGGGTTCAGAAAATCTTCCATATTTTCCTAGTCAGCTCTCTCTCTTGTTCTTTTCACTTGACTGCTAACCAGAAGGCTGGCGGTTCAAACCCACCAGCCACTCCTCGGAAGGAAGATGGGGCAATCTACTTCCATAGTGATACTGCCTTGGTAACCCAACAAGGGGTCGCTATGAGCCAGGTCCAACTCAACGGCACATAACAACAACAACAACAGTTCACATTTTGTTATCTATTTTACTCAAACCTTCAACCCTGCCATCTCCCATTCATTCTTAGCAGATTTCATTATCTCATATAAGAAACCTTCTATAAGATAGGAGGTTTCAACTTCCTGTCATTAAGCCAATAAACTTCATTTTCTGCACCAATCTTTTCTTCCTATCCTCCCTTCTATTACAAGGAAGAGCTAGTTCTCCTCCCCTTTCAGGCTAACCCCTATGCTCTGCATCCCAAACCTACATAGATTATCCCTGCCACCACCACCACCACCCCCTGTATCTTCAGCCTCTCCCTCAGCACCAAAACATGCTCAAGTCTCTTCTACTTCAAAACAAAGTGAAACCAAACAAAAAAAACTGTCTTAGTCAATGATACATCTCCCCACCCCAACCCAGGCCCTGCCCGCTCTGGCTTCTCCTCAAAGAATAGTTTACAGTTGCTATCTCCTGTCCCTACCTCCTCTTTTTTCAATGCATTTGCTCAACAAATATTTATTGAGCACCCACCAGCCACTCCTTGGAAGGAAGGTTGGGCAATCTACTTCCGTAGTGATACTGCATCAGAAACCCAAGGAGGGGACACTATGAGTTGGGTCCAACTCGACGGCAGTGTATTTGCTTGTTTTGTTTACTAGGTAAAGGAGAAGCCCTGGCGGTACAGTGGTTAAGCTCTTAGCTGCTAACCAAAAGGTAGGCGGTTTGAATCCACAACTGTTCTGCAAAAGAAAGATGTGACAGTCTGCTTCTGTAAAGATTCTATTCTGTCCTATATGGTCACTAAGCCAAAAGAAACATGAAAGCAACAGGTTTGGTATGGGTTTACCAAAAATACAGTTCTCTGTTTTGAGGATACAACAGGGATCAAGACTAACAAGGCCCCTAGACTCTTCAAACATATATTCTAGGTGATGGGGGTACAGAGAGGCAATAAACAAGTAACAAACAGATGAGACATCTGGAGAAGGTGACAAATGTGGTGAACAAAGTGAAACAGGGTGATATAAATAAGAGAGATGGGCAGAGGTGAACGGCTGCTTTAGATTGGGTAATCAGGAATGACCTGTCTGAGGACACTTGAGAGGAGGCCTGAGTGATTCAAAGGAGCCAGCCATTAAAGTTCAATGGAAAGAACTTTTGAGACAGAGAGAATAGCAGGATTAAAAGCCCTGAGTCAGTAAACAGTTTGGCTGTCTGAAGAACAAAAAAAATCCAATCCCTCCAGGCTGGATAATGCCCCAGGGATTATGTTTCCTTGGGTCTTTGGGTTTTTTCCATCCTTGAATTTTTAACACTAGATTGTAATTGCTGGTTTAACTGGATATCTTTCCCAATGTTGTTGTTGTTGTGTGCCGTCCAGTAGGACCCGACTCATAGTGACCCCTCCTTGGGTTTCCGAGGCAGTATCACTACAGAAGTAGATTGCCCAACTTTCCTTCTGAGGAGTGGCTGGTGGGTTTGAACCACCAGCCTTCTGGTTAGCAGTCAAGTGCCTTAGGCACTATGCTACCAGAGCTCCCAATACACTGTAAATTTTGTCAGTCAGAGGGTAGGTAAAACACATAGTTGATCTTAGGTGTCATAGAGACAACTCCAACTCACAGTGACCCTATGTACAACAGAATGAAACACTGTCCAGTCCTGTGTCATCCTCGCAATCATTGCTACGTTTGAACCATTGGTTCAGTCACTGTGGCAATCCATCTCATTGAGGAAGACTTCTCTTTTTCACCGATCCTCTACTTTACCTATGAGTTGGGGATGACTTGACGGCACAAAACAACAACAACTACTTTACCAAGCATGATGTCTTTCTCCAGTGACTGGCCCCTCTTGATAATATGGCCAATGCACATAAAACAAAGTGTCACCATTCTCACTTCTAAGGAGTATTCTGGCTATATTTCTCCCAAGAAAAATTTGTTCGTTCTGCAGTATCCTTTGCCAACACGGTAATTTGAAGGCATCTGCTCTGGCAGCGTAGTGCCTAAGGCATTTGACTGCTAACCAGAAGGCTGGCGGTTCAAACCAACCAGCCACTCCTGGGAGGAAAGACTGGGCAATTGACTTCCATAGTGATACTGCCTCAGAAACCCAAGGAGGGGTCGCTATGAGTCGGGGCTGACTCGACGGCAAACAACAACATAGGATTTTACTATAACTTTGGCCATTTCTCACAAGTTTCATATATGACTGTAACTGCAATTTTGATTGCCTCTTTGACCCAAGAGTTACTTTAAATATTTTTTTAAGAAGTGGGCAAGCATCTATTTATATTTATCATGGTAAAACTTGGCAAAAGCCAGAACCTCTGTAAGGCAGAAACCTGTCAGAGAAGGAAAACTCAAATCTACCACTAGAGAGCAATAGAAGTGTTACCAAAAAGGGGAAACTTGCAAGATCTAGGGGGAAAAAAAAAGAAAAAAAGTCTCATTGAGTTCCAGCTCTCACAGGTTTCACTGTATTTGTTTTGTTGTTTGCTGTTTTGGAAAAGAATGTGATATCATTTCAGCATTTCTCTTTAACTTTTTTTTGTGTTCTTGTCAAAATTAAAAGTTTGGTTTCAGGGGACTCATTGCCTAATCTATTGGTCTTATTTTTTTGCAATATTTCACGGAAATTTTAAAGAGATGTGTATTTTCTGTTCCATATATTTCTATGAAAGTAAATAAAACCAAAAACCAAACCCACTGCCATTGAGTTGATACCAACTCATACTGACCCTATAGGGTAGAGTACAACTGCCCCAAGGGTTTCCAAGACTTTAAATCTTGGAAGCTGACTGCCTCATCTTTCTCCCTCTGAGCAGCTGGTGGGTTCAAACCACTGACCTTTTGGTTAGCAGCCAAATGCTTTAACCACTACACCACTGGAGCTCTTTCATGAAAACAAATATATTAATTAAATTACTCAAATCCTCTATATACTTATTTCTTTTTTTCTCTACTTGATCTTATCACAAAGGTCTGTTAATGCCTGCTCTATGTTTTTGTTATTTTGCCTTGTGTTTTTTAACAGTTTTAACTTTATGTATTATGGCCCCCTATTGTCTGTCAGGTAAATATTCCCACTGTGGAGTAGACTTTTGATAAAATAACCCACCTTGAACATTTGATGCTTTTTGCTTTGAATTCTACATTGATATTAAGTTGCCACCTCTACTTCCTTTTTGTTTGCACTTGCATGAGGTATTCTTTTTTTTCCTACCTCATTATTTCCACTAGAACTTTCTTAAAAGAAATCTAATGATCACATTTCCCTGCCTTAAAGTTTTCAGTGGATCCCATTTTTCTATAAGGTCTTTAACAAACTGATTGCAACTCTTCCTCACTTCATCATCTAGAACTCCATCTATAAATCTGTGCTCCAGCCAGATAAGACCATTTAGCATGCCCCCTATAACCCAGATAGTGTTATGTCTCTATGTCTTTGCTCATGCTTTTCCCCCACTTGGAATATGTCCTTCCAGTTTCTACACCTTATAAAATTCTACTTATCATTCAAGATCCAATTTGATTGTGAAACAAAAGTGGTCACTCCTACCTCTGTGTTTGGGTAATCCGTTGCTCATGGTACTTCTCATATTGTGCCATAATTATATATTTCTATCTCTCTGAAACTCGATTTTGAGTTCTCTGATGACAGATTATATCTAATTAAATTTCTCTTCCTTCTTAAAATCCTTAAAATGCCTGGTACATAGTAGTAGCTCAATAATATGTTCTCATAACATCCTGCACTTTTCCCTTACCATTTATATATATATATATTTGGTCAATGACTCTTTTCCTATTATACATCATGAGAGTTGAGATCTGAATGTTTTGCTCACTACTGTATCCTCATCTCTTAGCATAACACCTGGCACAGGGTAAACTCGTTGCCGTCAAATCAATTTTGACTCACAGTGATTCTATAAGACAGAGTAGAATTAATTGCCACATAGGGTTTCCAAGGCTCTGATTTTTATAGAAGCATACTTCCACATCTTTTTACTTTGGAGCGGCTGGTTCAAACCACTGGCTTTTCAGTTGGCAGCCTAATGCTTTAACCACTATGTCTCCAGGGCTCCTTGGCACAAGGTAAATGCTCAAAAATGATCTGTTGAATGAATATTGTTTAAAGTAATTCATGAATGACTAACTCTCCATGAGGCAACTATTTGTCCCAAAGACAGAAGTATTAATATAAAACAGCTTTGGAATTTGACACATTAATAGAGATTTGAGAGACTGCTATGCTCTAACCACCCAATGAGGAGGTTCTGACTAAGGAAATACTGCCATCCATATCACATAATAGCTATTTTGAAACAATGGTGGCAAAAACATGGAACAAAATATTCTTATTCATTCATTCATTCAGCAAACATTTATTGAATGCCTACCATGTTCCAGGTACTACTCCAGAGACTGAATATTCTCACATAAGATACTTCCAACTCAAATTACATACCTTTCCTTTTAGAAGTAGGATTTTTGTTATATGCCGTCAAGTCAGACCTGACTCACAGCGACACCTCCTTGTGTTTCTGAGGCAGTATCACTACGGAAGTAGACTGCCCAACCTTCCTTCCAAGGAGTGGCTGGTGGGTTTGAACCACCAGCCTTCTGGTTAGCAGTCAAGTGCCTTAGGCACTGTGCTACCAGAGCTCCTAGAAGTAGGATATGATGTATAAATACTAGGCTAAAAAAAAAAAATCCCCAAAATGCCTCTCTGATGACTAGAACCTACAACAATTCTAGTTGCTACTAGCCGAAGAGAAGAAATGGACAAATCATAAATGTAATTAACCTGGAAATTCATTGTATATACTTTAAGGTCCTAGCATCTTACTGTTTTAGCTCTTATGAAGTCTTTACAAAGGAGGCAAGATTAAGTGGCCCTATGAGAGAGAAATAGGCAGTGGTGTAGCATTGTAATGAGGGAAGGAGCTATGATGAAGGTGAAATGATTTATGCTTATAGGCTATATAAGCATTCCAGATGGCCCTAAATTTGTCAGTAAGCATCCCATCCAACATTGTTCTCCATATATTCACATATCACAATTACACAGCCATGTAGAGGGTACGAAGAAATCACTGAAGCTAGGTTTAAATGATCAAAGGGAATCCATCATAGTTCAGAAATAGTCTGCCTATTCCTGGGTACAGTAGAAACCCTGCTGTCCTGCTGAGGGAAAAAACAGTCTAGTTAGTCAAATACTCAAGCAAATAGGAAGTTAGCAGACTTGCTTGACTTCTAGCTAGGACAATGATGGTCCAGCTTTGTTACACGGCAGCATTACTTTCCATTTTGTATGCCATTCCATAATAAAGATGTAACTAAGCTGGAGCATGTTTAGAGGAGAGCCATGTAACTAAATCATGTCATATATAAATGGCTGAGTACAGGAGGGATATTTTTCAAATATGTGAAAGGCTGCCATATTTCAGAATTAGATTTTGTTCTATATGACCCCAAAAAGTAAAAGAAGGATCAATATATGAAAGCAATAGGATAAAAATCACATCTCAGCTCAACAGACCACCTTACCAAAGATAGCATGGATCACTCTGCGAGAAAGTGAGATCTCGACTGTAGAAAATAAGACAATCACTTGACACAAATCTATAAAGGAAATTGAAGGAGCAGAGAAGTGGTTTTGATAGATAATATTTAAGTTATCTCCCAAATAGGAGTTTCTGTAAAAAAAAAAAAAAAATACAGAAAACAACTAAAGAGATTCTTCAAATGCATTTATCAAATAATCAGGCAGTGATATGGGTAAGACATGGTAGTGCTCATTTACATTATTTCGCCTAACTAAACTAAGTGCTTACCGCACTTCTAGACAAGCAGTGAGAATGTCTTACATGAATTCCAACTTCCCTTGTGGCTCCAGGTCCCCTCCCTCCTGACGATAAAAATCTTAGTGTGTAATAAAATGAAAGGGAAGCTAGAGATCAAGCCACTAATTTGATAAAATATACACTTGGAATCATCAACCAGAAACAATTAAGAATGGAAAGAAGAAAACCACAGATTTCATTATAATGTAAGCAAAAAAAAAAAAAAAAAAAAAAGCACTGAAACAGACCAAATCTTGCTTGTTTCCAGCCTAGCTTCAAATAGATATTAGCTAAATAATTTTAAGGAAACAAAGTGTGTCTAAATGGAAGTCTTGTTGATGGCAATGTCGTAACACTTGGCAGATACTCAGTAAATGTCTGTTGAATGCATGAATTATGTGGCTGCAATCAGGCTTGGCCTTACATCTGAGAGCTGGGGACTAAAGGAGAGCTAGGATCTTGGAGTGAGAGAGATACACTCTAGTGAGGGCAAACATAATAAGTAGAATGTGCTTTTATGTATGTTGAAGCCAGGAATTATGGTAGCCTATATCTGATAGTAATGTTAAAATGCAGAGTTAGGTAAAGTCATGTTCAGACTGATTTTGGACTGCATGGTATCTTCTGATCACCAAATTAAACAATTCAAATGTCAATGAACAGAAATGTAAAATGAATTATGTAGCTTGCTTATAGCTTTGTGAAATTAATGACTTCCCTCTCATTAAAATTCTTCAGAATATAAACTGAACAACTATCAGAGGCAAAACATTTCTTCAGATATAATGACATTTTCAAAATATGTAAATTCAAATTCTAAAAGCACATTATACAAAAAAAATAAAGCACTTACACTTGTTAACACTTTAGCAACCTAAATATTAATTTAAATAACATTAAAAAATTAAGCAATAGGGAGAAAAGAGTTAAAACTGATTTATCATATGATGTCAAATTCAGTATTTTTTCCCAAAGTACTTATTTTAAAGCCAGGTACTATATGCATCATACCTCCTAGTCTTAATTTGTGTTTTGCTATGCTCAACAATTTTAATGCCAAGAGGAAGAAACTAAGTGAGAAAGGGAATGTACTGGTCTGAACCTAGAGAGTTGATCTAATTGAACTGAAAAAATTAAAACCCTTCTCCATCTGTTCAGTACACCTGCTGATGGAGCACTACCACAGGTAGGGAGGAAATCCATCAGAGACCAGTTATAAATAGATTTTTATTTCATCTGCTAAAAGCTTGGCAGCAGAGGTGGGAGGGCTGCCTGTGTTGGCAGCAAGGCAAAAGCTCTGTGCTGCTTTTATGCTTAGGTGAAAAGAATGAAAAGACAAAAGACCTTAGGAAGAAAAAAAAAAGTAAATTTCCCAGTAACTCATTTGACAACCAACCAAGAGTTATTAAGTTTGTTTAAAATCTGCCAGGCATTTCTGATAAGTTCTGGAGAAATACAAGTATCAATCACACCTCCTCCTGAAGATCATACAGAATCTAACAGGAAGCAGACATGTTCACCAGTCACTTACACAGCAAAGTTTACACATTCAAACTTCCCTTGTAGCAGTAAAGAAATGTAAATCAAGAGTGAGGAGAACACTGATAACATGATAATTCTAATTTTATCTGCAAGTCATATCTTTGTGAGGATGAGACCAATGGAAATACTAAATACAAATCAGAATAAAATCTTTTAGTGGTGAAGAAAAACTAGTCGTTTAAATCCATAGACTATTAGGAGGAGTGTAACTGACGGGAGCCATTCAAGTTCCTCCTTCCAGGTATAAATCCTACCAGGCAAAGTGCATCCTCTTTAGCCTCTAGAATGGCACCTTACACATAGAAAGAGGTCAACAAACACCAGCTAAATTGAGTAAATCAATTGCAAAAGAAATGATAAAAAGAGTTTGGTCTTTGAGTCAGAACCAATGGATATCAAGAAATGGGTATCACAAGACAGGCCTAATGGGAATGTTTGGATCAGAAAGTTAAGAGCAAAATGTCAGATTATATTTCCAAATAGGACCCTTGAGAAAAGCGAAAGGGGGAGAAAGGCATAAATTTATTTCACTTGCGGAAGTGAAAGCTTACAAAAACTTCCTGGTGCCCTTCAATAACATTAAAGATATTATACAGAAGATAATGGCCTGCTATTCTCTGTCGCCACCAAGGACAACAAGAGAAATGGATTTGAAGTGTGGCAAGGGAAAATTGGATTAAATATGAGGAAGAATTTCCTGACAGCAAAGGGTATTAAACACTGAAAAGTTAAACTAGAGGATATTAGGGGATGCTCTCTGGAGGTCTTAGAAAAAGTAAAATAGTCTGGTAACTATCTGGGGGTAATTTAGGTATAGCTCTGCCCATTCTTCTGGCCTTTATCTGTACTCTAATTTATCCCCGGGCTCGGACAAGACGTGTTAACCATGGTAAACTACTGTCATACCCTGTTCAATAATGAGCTCTCAGAAGGAGAATAAGCATTAAGAAAATGGCAAAAGCTCTCTTGGAAGTAAAACTCATTTTTCTTTATTTAAACTGCATGTTGGGTTTGTGTATGTCTGTGCCTCCTTCTTCCTTTCTATTTTTTTTGTCTTTTTTTCTTTTTCAACACTTGTTTCCAGAAATAGCCAAGCAAAGTGCATCTCCACAGATTTGTTATTCCAAAGCATTAAAAAGAATCCAGGTGGAAGATTAAGTGAGGATAACATTTTGAGTCAGAGAGATACAGAATAATTTATTATGTGCTTCTCTTCTAAGCATTGTTTAGCATGGGAAACTGCTGCCCAAAGATTCTGGGATCTGCTTAAAAAAAAAAAAAAAGAGAGATTCTCATTGGTTTGGTTATATGAGACTAACTAAATGACCTTTAAGATTCTAAAACTCTGGAATCTTTGTTTATCTAGGGCTCTATATGTGTTGTGAAAGGAGCTCTGGTAGCACGGTGTCTAAGGCATTTAACCACTAACCAGAAAGTTGGTGGTTCAAACCCACCAGCCACTCCAAGGAAAGAAAATGGGGCAATCTACTTCCGTAAAGATTTACTACTTTGGAAGCCCAATAGGGGTCACTACAAGTCGGAATCAACTCCATGGCAGTGAGTTTGGTTTTGGTTTTATACTTGGTGTGAGGAGCCCTGGTGGTGCAGTGGTTAAGTGCTCAACTGTGAACCACATGGCCAGTAGTTTGAACCCACTCATGGCTCCATAGGAGAAAGATGTGTCCATCTGCTTCTGTTGCCTTTTTGCTGAAAAATTGCAGAAATGTAACTAACAGCTATTATTAGAGTAGATGTTAACTACAATGATTTTAACTCTTTATTTTTTCTTTTGTCCCCTCCTTCCCACTACTTAAGTAGGATAGTTACTTTAGGTTGTTGTTCTCCTCACATATTCCTTTATGGATCTAGCTTAAACTCACTGACCATTTGTAGCTGATAATTGCAGTTTATGGAGTAAGATGACTCTGAGAAAGGAGACACAGAGCCTGGAGCAAGGAAGATAAAGGAGAAACAGAGATACCCCTGGTGGACCAAAAGGCCTGAGGGGGCCCACTCCCATACTCTACCCTCCTTTAGAGTTAACCTTTCTAGGCAGGTGCCAGGAACTTGAAGGACACTTTCTCCTGATCAAGGACTTTTATCACTTTCGATCACTTTTATTGCTTTTTATCACTGACCAGAAGAATAGCAAAGAGGTCACAAGGTAACAACAACAAAAAAGGACAACAAAAAAGAAGCATTATTAGCATTCCTCAAACCCTCCTCCCAATTTCCTTTAAAAACCTTAACCATTTCCCAACTTGGAGAGAGAGACTTTTTTTGAGAAGCGATTCTCCCTCTTTTCCTGGGTATTGATATTCAATATATTCTTTTACTTTCCTCTTTCAATCTGTTCTGATAATTGGCACCATGTGACAGGGGGTAAGAACCTTGTTGTTCCTACAACACTTCTGTACAGATTTCAGCCTTGGAAACCCTATGGGGCAGTTTTACTGGGTCCTACAGGGTCACTGAGTTGGAATTGACTCTACAGCAATGAGTTTGTCTTATACTTGGTGTTACATAGAAAGTAGTCACAAAAATCTTACATTCTAAGAGATCCATACTCTATGATATATATGAATTTTTAATCTCTTTCTATGTTAAAAGACAAAAGAGGTTGAGGAAAAGCTGGCTTTTTAAACCAGGACTCTCTTCTTCCCCTGTTACATTTATTACACTTTATTGTATTTACTTATTTGGTCTTTCCTCACAATTATACTATAAGCTCCATGAAGGTAAGGATTAGTGCCTAAAATGCTTGACTGCTAACCAGAAGGCTGGCGGTTCAAACCCATCAGCCACTCCTTGGAAGGAAGGTGGGGCAATCTACTTCCATAGTGATGTTGTTGTTGTTTTTTGCCATGGAGTCGGCCCCAACTCATAGCGACCCCTCCTTGGGTTTCCAAGGCAGTATCACTACGGAAGTAGGATTGCCCAACCTTCCTTCCGAGGAGTGGCTGGTAGGTTTGAATCGCCAGCCTTCTGGTGACCAGTCAAATGCCTTAGGCACTATGCTACCAGATCCATAGTGATACTACCTTGGAAACCCAAGGAGGGGTCGCTATGAGTCGATCCAACTCCATGGCAAATAATAACAACAACAACAATAGAAAGATATTAAATGAATGATGGATTGGCTGCTTAAAAGAATGAATGGAGAACATCATATTTACCTAAATACACTGCCCTAAGTAGTGTATAGAAGGAATGGTATAATGGCAACAACTTGATCTTTTACTGATGATACTGTCACAGAATGAACAAAGGCAGATAACTAAAGAATAAGAGATTTGGAGGCAAAGGACTTGGTTTGAGCCCTAGTGTTGATATAAACTTCTCTCTGAACCTTGATTTTCCCACCTGAAATGTGTATGTGAATGTGTATTGTGTATCACATAGTTGTAGTAACTCAGATAACATACAGAAAACAGTTTGTAATTAAACAAGTGATAGTCATTATAGCATACATTCTTTATTAAGGTTTTCCATAAAATTTTAAACAGTGAAGGAAATGGTACAGAGATGGTAACTGGTGACAAATGCTGATTCCAGGGAACAATTCACTAAGTGGATGAAGGAAGAATGATCAAAGCTCAGCCAGAGAGAGGGAACTTAACTGGTTCCCTACCATGCTGATGGGAAAGCTCACTGACTGCACTAAATAGCAAACAAGTATAATAAGGCAAATATGCATTGAGCTAAGGCTAAAGCATACGGCTACTGTCCTTAAGAAAGACTAGTCTGCAAAGTCCACAAGGAGGCTTATCTTACAAGTTAGGGTTTGCAAGTCCAATCTTCCATCAACTGTTAATTTCTACCTAGAATTTTACCTATAATTATGGCAAACTATCAACAGATAAGCAGAGGTAACAAACAGCCTAAACAACCAGGTTTCCTATCAGTATGTTGTTATTGTTGTTATTTGCCATCAAGTCGCCCCAACTCATAGCGACCCCTCCTTGGGTTTCCGAGGCAGTATCACTACAGAAGTAGGATTGTCCAACCTTCCTTCCGAGGAGTGGCTGGTGGGTTTGAACTGCCAGCCTTCTGGTTAGCAGTCAAGTGCCTTAGGCACTATGCTAGGTAAGTCAAATTTTTTAATTGATATAGAATTATTAAAGCAGTTACATATGAATTGTTACTAGCAAGGAAAGAAGTAGTCATCCATGTACAGCATACAACATCTGCCCCCAGTCCTCCTGGTTTCTATACTGTCTGTGTGTTCTTTTGTTTTGCAAAGTGATTTGGGAGATTAGGTGGGTTTTGTTTAGGCAGGACAGTGTGAAGAAAGTTGCTGAATAATTGCTACTTGATTGCACAACAAAAGATACACAAGGAGCCTCAGCCACAACTAAATTCCACTTGCCCCAACAGTTTGAATTTCTCAATTAGATTATTTTGTTAGCAAGACTACTGGTTAGGGAAAGGAGAAAGTGCTTATTGCACCGAGAGTATTCACTGTATAGAAATTACTGTAATCAGATCAACCGAACACTCTTTCCAAGGGCCAGAGAGCTTCTATTTGGTAATGCTGCTAAGGCAACAGGAATGTGCTCATATTACTGGTGTGCTGTAGGAAGTGCTCCAAATAATACAATGAAACTTCACCATAGTCTTCAATGCGGCAATTGATGTTGTAGAACTAGGAATCTGCCCAAAGATTTCAAGTGACCAAAATTTTATATGGTAAATAAGAAATTCTCTTTTCTGGATATTAACTAAGGGATTAAAATTGTGGTCATGCAAAGTATTAGTACCACTAGCCCTCTTGGCCTCAGGCAACGCATGGACTATAAGTATTACCAGTCAAGCCATGTTCGAAAGTAAAAAAATGCAAGCATTCCAATTTTCCAAGCATATGTCTAGTTTATTTGCAAAGTCACCATAAACAAAGTGAAAAAATAAGCCAAAAATTAAGAGAAAATATTTTCAACCATGATACAAAGGATTGGTATACAGAATATGGTAAAAATCAGTGACAATAAAACAAACTCTTAAGGAAAAATATGCAACAGGTATAAATGTAGAATTTACAGAAAAGGAAATCCAAATTGCCAATATAAAAAGATATCCAGTCTCACTAAATAATCAGGTCTGCAAACAAAGATAACACTTGCCCAACAGACCGACAATTTTAAAGCCTGTTAATACTAAACATTGGTGAAGATATAGAGATATGAGAACTTTGATATTCTAGTGCAAAAATGTTAACTGGGTTAAAGAGGTCACCAGGAGAAAGGAATGGGAACTGACTGCTTAATGGACATGGGGTTTCCTTTTGGGATAATATTCTGAAATTAGATAGTGTGATGGTTGCACAACAATGTGAATATACTAAATGCCACTGAGCTGTACACTTCAAAATGAATTAAATGGTAAATTTTATATGTATTTTACCACAATAAAAAATTACTCACACAGTTATATAAAAAGCAAAACAAAGAGAATCTTAACTGGTACAAACACTTTGAAGAATTAAGTCAGTATTACTAGTAAAGTTTTAAAAGAACTTAGCTCCATTTCTAGGTACCTACCTATGGTGGTAATGTTTGTGTGTCAACTTGGCTGGGCCTGGTTGAGTGGCTGGGCAGCTGGTGGTAGTTATTCCCCATGATGAGACTGGTAATCAACTCCATGGTGGGATCTACCACAAGCAGCTGAGTAGCTGCCTTTGGCATGTGGTCTGCTTCCCGTATATAAGGAGATCCCTTAGGGATAGTCTCCAGCTTATGGCAAGCTTGAACCCTGCATATAGCCAAGTCATTGTTCAGCGGCCTGCCATGCTCTGCTGACCTAGGGACTTAAAAAGGACTTGAATTAATGGCCTGTCGTGTGGTTTTGTAACTCAGGACGGTGCCATTTTATTTGTTGACCTCGGGCTTGTTAGTCTCAGCAGCCAGTAGCTTCCTGAGTGAAGAAAAGCCTCTAGCTTCAGTGGGCTGGGAGCAAGAGGCAGAGCTGAAGCCCAAGGCTGAGGGGCTTTCACACAGCCCCTAGAGATTGGCACTTTGAACTTGGACTTAGAGCCTCCAAATTGTAAGAATAAACTCGTTTGTTTAAGCCATCCCATTTGTGGTATATTCTTGTCAGAGCAGCACTAAGTAACCAGAATACTACCATACAGCCACTCCTCAGAAGGAAGATGGGGCAATCTACTTCCATAGTGATATCACCTTGGAAAACCAAGAAGGGGGTCGCTATGAGTAGGGTCCGACTCCAGGGCACATAACAACAACAACCATACAGATCATACATATATATATAGGCAATATGTGCAAAGATGGCCAATAAAGCATGGTCAGACCAAGGAACACAATTAAATGTACACCAACAGAAAAATGGATAAAAGATCTACATTAACAACACAAATAAATCTCAAAACATAGTACCAAGTGAAAAATCTGGTTTGCAAAAGAATAAAAACAGTTTAACACCATTTCTAAATAAATAACTCGCTGCTGTCAAGTTGGATCCAACTCATAGAGACCCCTCCTTGGGTTTCTGAGGTGGTAACACTACAGAAGTAGATTGCCAAATCTTACAGATTTCAAATCATATAAACAACCAGTTATATTGTTTATGTCTATTATATATACATAGCAGTACTACAAAAACATTCATGGAAATATTTTACACTAATTTCAGAGATAAGAGAATAGCGCTTTAGTCATTATTATCTCAAAAAAAAAAAAATCTGCAGCAAATAAATATGGCATTTGTTAATTCTAGATTTCTGGATACAGGTACATGGATATTCATTTTATCTTATTCGTTACTTTGCTATGTCTTTGAAAGTTTTTCATAATTAAAATTTTAAAGCATCTTAAAAGTATATATATGTGCATAATCCACAATCTACTGCCCTGCAGAGCTGGAAAGCCTATAGAACTAGCTACTTTATCTTCAACCACAATGGTCAAGTGCTTGGAATAGCTAGACTGGATAATTAGATAATTCTCTCTCACATTGTATAATATCAGTTAAATTGCTTCCAGGCATATTAGCTCATTTAATATTCTTAACACTTTGATTTAGGTGTTATAAAATCCATTTTACTGATAGGTAAAGTCAACCTTTGGAGTTTAAATTTGCCCAAGATCACCCAGTCATCAGTCATCAAGTGACCCAGTACTGGGATCTGATACTGTCATTACTAGATGGCCTTTAAGAACCCTGAAAATCTATTATGCTAAAGACATACGCCTCATCTTTAAGATCTGTGTAATCCACCTGAAATCACAGGTGTGAGTTAACAAATCAAGGGAGATACTTAATCACTGAAATTTTAAAAGCTTCCAGTCAAGTTCATTTTTTTCTGACCATTTTCTAATGTATTGATCTCTTCTAAAAATAAGTTACAAAAGTCTGCTAAAACCTACCCATGTCATCAGGTCAATTCTGACTCACTGCAACTTATAGGACAGAGGGTTCCAAGGCTGTAAATCCTTATGGAAGCAGACCAGGTCATATTTCTCCCACAGAGCAGCTGGTAGATTTGAACTGCTGACCTTTCAGTTAGCAGCCAAGCATTTGAACCACTGAACCACCAGGAGTCCTCTGATAAAATCTTGCATGCAAATCATGGGGAAAATGGATATATTATCCAAGTAAGTTTTTTCTACTTTTAAAAATAAAATTTCAAAATTAATTAAACGGAACTAAAATTTCATTTTTTCACTTAAATTCTTTTATTCAATATGCTAACGGTAAGCACATACTAATCTCGGGGAAGCTAATGATTAGAGAGGGCTCTGTCCCTGATTTGAGAATCTGACTATTATTAAACAAATTATCAAACACAGGAAACACCAACAAAATAAACTCAATGTAAGGCATATTCAACCCAGTGATTATTCAGGTTATCCACGTAAAGAAACAAACAATAAAAATAACAATGTCTATCATTTACTGGGGAGCTCTGGTGGCAAAGTGCCTAAGGCATTTGACTGCTAACGAGAAGGCTGATGGTTCAAACCTACCAGTCCTCCTTGGAAGGAAGGTTGGGCAATCTACTTCCCTAGTGACACCATCTAGGAAACCCAAGGAGGGGTCACTATGAGTCGGATCCAACTCCACAGCAGTGAGTTTCGTTTGTTTGTTTGGCATCATTTACTAAATACTTACTTTGTGTCAGGCACTATGTTAAGAGCTTTTCACGTATTTTCTTATTTCTCCTCCCAACAACCCTTTGAAGGAGATATCATTATCCCTATTTTATAAAGGAAGAAACTGGGCTTACATAATTTGAGCAAAGTACTTAATTAAAAAAGATACTCAAAATTCAAATTCAGGTTGCTGAAGCTCCGAAGCCTAGCCTCTCTAATCCATGATATTAAAGGAATATTTGTTTCAAAAGCAGCTTTCTTAAGATCCTGGATAGAGCTGGAGAACAATGTGGAACAAAACTCAAAATCATAAAAAAGACCAGGTTTACTGCTCTGATAGAGACTGGTGAAACACCCGAGACTATAGGCCTTAGATACCCTTCAGGCCTGGAATTGAACATACTCCTGTGGCTTCCAACCAAACAATAGAAAGGCATATTGGGTTAACATTTATACCAGCTAGATATAATCCTTTGAACGATCATTCATGGGAAAATAGAAGGGCAGTATTTGCACAGGGAGATAGCTCAGGGAGCAGGAATGCACAGGAAAGAAGGACACAGGGAAGAGATAACTACAGGGAGGAAGTGGGAAGAGAGCTGTTATATTGTGGGGAATTGCAGTCAATGTCATGAAACAAAATGTGTATGAACTGCTGTATGGAAAATGAATTTGCTCTGTAAACTTTCACTTAAACCACAATAAAAAAAATTTTATAAAAAATCAGCCTTCTTATGAGTATACCTAGAGAAAAGCACTTTCAGGAGTGCCTGGGGGCACAAAGGGTTAAGTGCTCAATTACTAGCAAAATGTTTGGCAGTTCAAACCCACTCAGTGGTACCTTGGAAGAAAGGCCTGACAATCTGTTTCCCAAGGTTATAGCCTTGAAAACTCTATACAAGACATGGGGTCACCAAGAGCCAGAATCGATTCAACAGCAACTGGTTGGTAAAGTACTCTCAGATCCCTGAGAATAATTTGTTCTTTTCAAGTATGGGCAAATAAGAGTGGATAGAAGAAAAAGAAATGTTAGAACTACACAGTTTCTCAAGGAAAATTTAGGGTCAAACTTAAGGGCCCTAATATTTGGTATAAATAGACTACCAAGCATAATTCAAAATGCACCAACAGCAGAAGAAAAGCCAGATGATTGGGACCTTCTAAAAATTAAATGTTTATGTACTTCCAAAGACTTCTCCAAAAGAGTCAAAAGAGAACCTACAGATTGGGAAAAAATATTTGATAATAACATATCTGACAAGGGACTTATCTCTAGAATTTATAGAACACTCCAACACCTCAATAACAAAAAGACAAACAATCCAATTAAAAAATGGGCAGAAGACATGAATAGACACTTCACCAAGGAGGATATTCAAGCGGCCAACAAACATATGAAGAAATGCTCACGATCATTAGCTATTAGAGAGATGCAAATCAAAACAACGAGATACCATCTTGCTCCAGCACTAGTATCAAAGTTCAACAAGACAGAAAATAACAAATGCTGGTGAGGTTGTGGAGAGATTGGGACTCTCATACACTGCTGGTGGGACTGTAAAATGGTACAACCATTGTGGAAAGCAGTATGGCGATTCCTTCAAAAGTTGGAAATACAAATACCATTTGACCCAGCCATCCCATTACTAGGTATATACCCTAAAGAAGTGAGAGCCATAACAAGAACAGATATATGCACACCGATGTTCATCGCAGCACTATTTACAATAGCCAAAACTTGGAAACAACCTAGATGTCCAACAACTGAGGAATGGATAACCAAACTTTGGTACATTCACACAATGGAATACTATGCAACGCTAAAGAATAATGTAGAATCTGCAAAACACCGCATAACGTGGATGAACTTGGAGGACATTATGCTGAGCGAAATAAGTCAGTCACAAAAGGACAAATATTGTATTAGTCCGTTATTGTAAAAGTTAAGGAAAGGTTTATATATTGGAGGACATTTTCCTTGTTGGTTACCAGGGGTGGGAGGGAAGGGGAGGGAATGCTGTTAGATAGATAGAGATAAATATTGATTTGGGTGAAGAGAAGGGCAATGTACCAAATGTGAGTGACCAATATGGCAGCATTGAGGATGAGAAAGACAGAGAGAGTTACATGGGCAGTACAAACAACAAATATGAACCCCTTTGCATATACAATACTGAGTTGTCAGTGAAAGCAAACATGGGTATAGGGACGGATAGATGGGTGAAAAAGCTAAACAATTAGGTATGTCTAAATGGAGAGTGTATCCAAGATCATATACAGGGTTGGCAGACAATGGGCCTATAAGTTCATGTGAATGATCAGAATTCCCAGGTGCATAGTAGAGCTGACAAGGGGCAAGGTTATGGTCATTACTTAGTCACAGCCAGCTACCCAGAGGGACCGAGTAGTTGATCCTGCGGGCTTGGGACCATAGTCGCAGGGGACATCAAACTCAATTGGCATAACATACTATACAAAACATTGTTCCACCTACTACTTTGGCGAGTAGCGACTGGGACCTTAAAAGCTAGGAAGCTGCCATCTAGATGCAACAACGGGTCTCTCCTCGTCAAGAAGAAAGAAGAAAACCAAAATTAATGGAAACAATCAGTCCCAGCGACTGGTACACCATCCGATCTGCAACCTATACAACTATGAGACCAGAAGAACTAGATGGTGCCCAGCTACCACTGCCATCCACTTGGAAGGGATGTAGGAGATCCTGCATAAAGAGGGAGAACAATGTGGAACAAAACTCAAAATCATTTGGAGGCAAAAAAAAAAAGGAGGTGGGGACCAGGTTTGCTGGTCCAATGGAGCCTGGTGTAACCACTGAGACTATGGCCCCTAGCTGCCCTTCAGGTCTGGAATTGAACCCACACCTGTGGTTTCCAGCCAAACAAAGTACAGGCATGTGAGTTAAACATTTACCTCAAGTAGACACACGCCCTGGAGAGAACAATCATGGGAGAAGGAAGGGCTGCTTATGCACAGGGAGATAGCTCAGGGTGCAGAAGAGTATGAAGGGATGGACACTGGGAGGAGGTAACTATGGGGAGGAAGTGGGAGGGGAGCTGCTGCATTGTAAATTTTGGTCAATGACATGAGACAAAGTATATGTGAACTGCTGTATGAAAAGTGAATTTACTCTGTAAATCTTCACCCAAATCCTAATAAAAAAAAAAAAAAGAAAGAAAAAGAAAAAGAAATGTGCTCTCATGGTGCAGTCCCTAAGGCATTTGACGGCTAACCAGAAGGTTGGCAGTTCAAACTCACCAGGCACTCCATGGAAGAAAGACTGGGCAATCTACTTCTGTAAAGATTTACCACTGCGGAAACCTAAAGCAGGTCACAATGAGTCAGAATTGACTTTATGGCAGTGAGTTTGGTTTTTTTTCATTTTGGTGGAGGAAAAAGAGGAGCCCTGGTGGTGCAGTGTTTAAGCACTTGGCTATTAACCAAAAGATCAGTGGTTCGAACCCATCAATGGCTCTATGGGAGAAAAGACCCAGCAATCTGCTCCTGTAAAGATTACAGACTAGGACACCCTTTGGGACAGTTCTACTCTGTCCTATAAGGTTGCTATGAGTTGGAATCGACAATGGCACACAATAACAAAAAAAGAAAAAAAAGCATTAATACATGGGATAAAAATAATGGCATCACTACAGAAGAACTAACTTCTCAAAACCTAAACCTTAATACCAAACTGTTTCTCAAACCTTCAAGATCCGTATATTAGAGGTATGTTTACTTCTATAGGAACAAAAGATTCTTAACTGTAAAAAACAGAGGAGAAAATTTTAATTCTTATTATCATCATGTAATAAAGAATGCAAACAGGTCACTTTTTTTTCTTTTCTTTTCTTTTCTTTTTTTCCTTTTTCTGCACTTGCTTTTAGAGAAATGAAATAACCTTAGCCCAATTACCAAACTTTTAAGTGGAGCCTTCCAGAGTTGGTGCTATTATTCACAATCTGTTGACTTTCAACTAAGCTCCTAACCTCAGAACTTCCCTTTTACTTCACTGGAATTTCTACTCACTCATGTTTCCCTATCACCATGCCCTTTGGAACTCTTCTGTTTACATTCTCTACACTACCTGAACTCCTGGCCAAATACTGGTATGCTACCTTCCCCCACCCTAGACCTTTGACCTTCTTCCATTCCTGCTATTGCAATTTCTAGCCAGGATTTATGCCTACTGCCCATTCTCTCCAGGGCCACCACTAGCAGCCATGGTCCCTGTGTACCTTACTAGAACAGACCAAAGCACAGAAGAAAAGGGGCTGAATTTCAGTCCCCACACACCCCTGCAGTCAGACATCTTTGTGCAGGGCACACTGCCCAACTGTACACAATGGCCCTGACTCTGCTTTTCTCTCTCCTATGCCTCAAAACACCCTTACAGAAATACCTAGAACCATGTTGTTCAACATAAACTGGCCTCGAAACCCTTTTAAACATTCCCCTGTAATGCCTTATCACACTTGTGTCACTGACTATTTCTAATATTCCACTCTAACTCCAACAGCCCAAATACATTCTCACACTCTTAATGGGCCTAACCATCTAAATTACTGATAGGACTGATGCAGTGCACTCAGCTCTCCACATTGTCCCTCACCACATCTCTCTTTCTATCCTCTTATCCCTCTTCCTATGCATATAAAATATATTTTAAACTTGTTAGACAATTCAGTTGGCCTGCTTACTGCATAGGCCACCTCACCAAATCCATTATGTACATTATGGAATTCCTTGGCAAATCTAAACCAAAAAACCAAACTCACTGCCATCAAATCGATTCCAACCCCACAGCAACATCCATAGGGTTTCCGAGGCTGTAAATCTTTAGGGAAGCAGAATGCTTCATCTTTCATCCATAGAGAGGCTGGTGGGTTTGAACTACCAACCTCTTAGTTAGCAGACAAATAGGACAGGGAAAATGCAAGATGATGGAGGCCCATTGGAGAAGGAATAGAGGCCACGGCCATTGTGTACCAGCCAAGCCCTTATTTTATATTGTCTACAATGGCTGCCTCTGGGGATCCTCACACAGTCACAAAGAATGTGATCTTAGGCTCCACTCCATCCCTGCAGACTCATAACCAGCAACATAGGCTTAAAGTAAAAACAAGCACAGTACTTTTTGTTTCTCAATCATGAGGAAAAAAATTATCTGAATCAATAATGCTCAATAAGAGAATAATGTGGTTCACTACATGGTTTAGTTCTTCAGTAAGTATTTATTCAGTGGCCATTACAGACCAGTCCCTGTGCTGCTGTTGTTATGTACCTGACTCATAGTGACTCCTCCTTGGGTTTCCAAGGCAGTATCACTACGGAAGTAGATTGACCCATCTTCCTTCCGAGGAGTGGCTGGTGGGTTTGAACCACCAGCCTTCTGGTTAGCAGTCAAGTACCTTAGGCACTATGCTACCAGAGCTCCCAGTCCCTGTGATAGGTAGATTAAATGAGATATCAGGTGAAAAGCATTTGGTAAACTATGAAGAGGTATATGTATATCGGTTATTCTTACCCCATTCCTATCCACTACACTATGAATTCATTACAGGTGGAATATTTCTTTGTATTCCCTACATCCTGCATGGTGACTGGCACAGAGTAGGTCCTATGGGAACATTTATGAAATTACTTCAGCAATACATACCTGCTCCTTAAACATTCCTCATTTTCATCCCATGGACCACCACCCCAGTACAGTCTTTGGCCTCTGAGCTCATCTACCTGACTCATGTGACTTTTACTTCCTCTTCAGAATGTGGATCTATACTTTGTTTTTTGTATTAGAGAACAACTGCATGGAATAAAGTAAGGGCACAAAGTTTAATGCTCACTTATATCTAGAGTCAAGAAATATTATGCTTTTTGTTTGTTTGTTAGTGAACAAAGCTAAGGATAAACATACATCTATACTAGTGAAAATGGAAAGTGAACTGATTGTTGTTGTTGTTGTTATGTGCCATCAAGTGGACCCAACTCATAGCGACCCCTCCTTGGGCTTCCAAGGTGGAATCACTACAGAAGTAGATTGCCCAACCTTCCTTCTGAGGAGTGGCTGGTGGACTGATTGGTCCCCTGAAAATACACCACCCCCAGCAAACTTACTTTCAAAGAGCATGCTGGCTTAAGGATGATCTCCTCTTCCTCCTCTTTTTCACAAGAGAAAACAAAGGAAAGAAGAATCCCTTACAATTATATACAATTACATTACAGCCACATCTTCGAATGGCCCTGACTCTGCTTTGAAGGTCAGTGACACCTGCCTTGACATATGTAAAAATCTAACTTGTGAGCAGTGGTTCAATATTCCCTATTTAATTTCTTCCTTATAGCATTTGATTTGGGAGCTCTGGTAGCATAGTGGCTAAGACACTTGCCTGCTAACCAGACGGCTGGCGGTTCAAACCCACCAGCCACTCCTCGGAAGGAAGGTTGGGCAATCCTACTTCTGTAGTGATACTGCCTCGGAAACCCAAGGAGGGGTCGCTATGAGTCGGGGCCGACTCGACGGCAC
Source organism: Orycteropus afer afer (assembly GCF_000298275.1). NCBI lineage: Eukaryota > Metazoa > Chordata > Mammalia > Tubulidentata > Orycteropodidae > Orycteropus > Orycteropus afer. The sequence goes on from NW_006921640.1 coordinate 4,261,283, forward strand.
ATAACAACAACAACAACAACAAGCATTTGATTTGCTTATTTTATGCATCTGCCAGAAGACAAGAACTGACGCTCTTTATATGATGTAGCAACCTAAATACTGGTAAAACAAAATTCTTATAACTATATGGAATATATAACTTCCTGATTTCTTAAAAATAGCATTCTTATAATACATGCACTGTGCAATAAGAGTTAACATACTTTAATCTATTGAAAGAAATCTCATGGACAGCACTGCTCTTTACTAGCTAGGCTTTCGTACTTCTATTTTAAGTCTATTCACTATTCCATCCATGTATGTGGCTTCCTTCTCCACTACCCAAAGTAACTTCATCAATAGAATATTAGCATACTTAAGTGGGTGCTCATTAAACATTTGTTGAATAAATGAATAAATGGGCAAATAAATATAAAATACTAGACTAAGCCCCCATGAGAGGTTCACAAATTGTTTATAGAATATGGTGTTTGTATGGTCAGGTATATACATCTAAGTGGCATTTACTAACAGCCATCAAGTAGCAGTTAAATATCAATCCGGTTCTATCTTAACAACTCTACTTCAAAATATTATACAATTCAAACTACAATGAATATATGCTGAAGCAGAGTTTATTTACAATCAAACCACTAGTATTTATACACTTTAAAATAAGATTTGAAATATTAATATTTGTGGAAATAATTAAAAATCCTATGTTAATATACTTGTAAAATAGGAGGTCTGAAAATAAAGAATCGTACATTATGTTAAGCCTGAATGGTTTTTCTAAAAATGAAATCCACACAATTTCTTTAATATATCTTTAAAAACAGTTGTATAAACAAGTGTTTATTATACCAGTTAACAAGAAGTATCTTAATAGAGGACTTTATCATTTTAAGGTATATAACAAGTAGGCCACAGAGAATGCATTGCTAAGAAATTCCATTGGGTATAACAACAGTTGATATTTATCAAACCTTAAGTCTCATAAACACTATAAAATGTAGTTCTACTAGTACTGAGAAAGTTAACATTTCTTAAGGTATCTTCTAACACCTTCATTTTTTAATTCATCTACTCTTTATTATAGTGTTGGAAAATAATATATAGATGTAAAATACTTAGAATATAAGTTTGTTCTCACTGAGTTCGCTGCAAAGAAGTTAAAAAATAAGCCAGTAAAGATTCTTTTAACTTTAAGAAAAAAAATATTCATAAAGAAGTTATATACTTACCAAATCAAAATGGCAAGAGGCTATGTTAAATTTTTAAGAAGTAAATTAAAGTAAATATAAATCGGCAATAAGACGGACAATATTAAAAAGTATCTCTTATTTAAATTTATTTATCGAACTTTCTTTTTGTTTCATATATTGTTGGTTTTTAGTATAGGCATGAATGATCCTGTGATTATTCAAAAAGAAGACTGTAGACATGCAAACATTTCCTTTCCAAAGACTATCAGCATGTCTTTTATGTCTTGGCATCCATTTTAGGAGTATCAGCGAGGTAGTGTATAAAGAAGCTTATAAAACAAAGGTTGTCATTTTGGCAACCCATATCAACATAAAAATAACAACAACAACAAAAAAAGCCCATTTTATTAAAGATCAAAATGTTGATTAGTAAAAAAGTTAAAGAAAATAATATAGCTTAACTATTCGAACACCTATGTTAAATTTCATATTAAATCATATTTGTATATTAAACGCCATTCTCAGAATTACTGATGTGTCATTAAAATTCTATACAAACCCTCTTAAACAATTGATAATTTAAGGCGCGCAATAATATAAACTATAAACAAAAAAATCTTTTCTTTTTTTTTGTCAAAGGATTAACAAAGTAATGATTACATGCTCAAAACAAAAGCATAGATCCTGGAACAGTCTTTTATACTGTCCAAAATGATTAGTACTTAATTGAATATATACGATTTTCCTCTATTCTTCAATATACAAAATAAAAAGAAAATATATTGTCACAAGAAGTCATAACCTAATCCTACAACTCAAACTCTCTTTTTCAAAATAGAGTATTTATTAACAATGAGGGAGCTGCACAAAAATACGTGGATTACACTTACCCTCTCCTATAATTATGCTGATTTTAAGAGCAGAACTATCATAATCCAACCATTACAAGGCCTAATAGGAAGTATTTATTGTTAAGAAATTAGATACAAAGTATATATCTAATTAAAATACCGGGTAGTTTTAAAAGTAAATCGATGGGCTTTCCAGATTTTCCTTGAGCTTAAAAAATTTTGAGAGCCAGGCTATAGTAATCGTTTAATTATAAAAATCTAATCAACTAAAAATAATGGAATTTTTCTCAAGTATTTCAAATATAGCTCACTACTTCTTATCCTCAAGAAACATTTAGATTTCTATCTCTACCATCCCCAGCCATTCTGCCAACATCACAAAAATTACCTTTTATCATTTCCTTCACAATGAGAATTCACTAATCGCACACATCTTTTAGACATAGACACCTACCCACCCACCTCCCCACCCCCTCCAAAAAATGGTTCAGAGCAAAGACAAAAAAAATAATGACCAAGCTCACATTTCTTGTTTGCCCTTCAAGCGAAGTCTGGGTGTCTTCAGCTTGCCTTTCTGGTCTTCAGTGTTGTCACTAATTGCTGGGGGATGTAGTTTAGGACAGCATGAAACAGCAGAAATAAAAAAAAAAAAGCTGTTGCTTTAAGAAAATATTTTCTTAACCACATGGATAGAATAACTTTTACTCTGACTTCTTGGCTGGGTTGCATAAAATCTTAGAAAGGCTCCTTGAAAAGTTAATGTCTATAAATGGGAAAAAAATTAAATAAAATCTAAAAACTTACGTTCTGAACACATTCCGAAGGATGTCTGATTTGGTTTGAAAGCAGGTTTGTATTGATGAACAAACTTTATTTTGTAGAAAATTAATATCCTAATTAGAAATTTGCTTTGCCATCTTCTAAATTAGTCCTGTCTCTCATGGTATAATCATACATGCAAAAAATCAAATACAGTATTTCCCAAATGCATGGACACTGTGGAAGCTTCATTTTGAAAAAGCCTTTTATTTCCCTTAACACTGGTGACCAAACGTCATTGTATGTACCAACACTTTCAAATAGCCCAAGAAACTTAAAAAGCCTTCTAAGTTTGAAAACCAAAAAGTTCTGAGTTTGTCTGTACCCCAGGACGGTTTTCTTTCCTGAAGCTCAAGCCGAGAAAGCAGACAAAAGAAGCTGATTTGACTGAGCTGTGCCAAGTCTTGCCTTTTTTTTCTTTCCTCAGCTCTCCCTCTCCCTCTCCCTCTGCCCCTCTCTCTCTTTCTCGCTCTCTCTCTCACACTCACTCTTTTGCTCCCAGTATGGCAACCTTCCGAGCAGTCTTGGCGGAGCTCCAGCCTGTGCCAGTCTGTCTGAATTCTTGTCTCCAAAAGATGTCCTTTGCGGATCAATTAATACATTTGAAAACAGGAAACTGTAGTACGGTACCAAATCCTGGCACCAACACCATCGACTTCTGCCAAATCACCTTACAGATTTCATGGTATCCTACCTTTCATAATCATTACTAACATGTTCCCAGAACAATAATGGAGTACTGGAAGCCATTCACTGCTCAGCGATAAGGAATCTGTTCCCTAGAAATGTCCATATGCGACATATGCACAACCTGCAGTAAATCAAAATTCTCCTGTGAGAAGAGATGTATGTAACTTTAATAAGCAGCACATACTGTATTTCTTTTTATAAGACTTAGTTTTTCCTTGTCCTGCTGCAAAGAATCATGGGAGAATAGAAAAGGAGGCATGCAGATTAAAATTAAAACTGTATGACCAAATAAATCATGCTTTATCCTATGGGAAAAAATAATGTAGTTTTGACCAGTAAACTTGTTTTTTAAGGAAATTCTAATATTAAACATTACCTATTCCAAACTTTGCTGGAGATGATGTGGGGAGGTGGATAGGGCAAGAGAATCTTTCCAAAAGAGAAATATCAATAAAAAGGGAAAGAAAATTCAGGGTGGATTTAGCATAATTATCTTTTCATATTTTGACACTTCACATTGCAATATAGTCACTTATTTATTACATTCATACTACTATATTCTAATGATCATTAATAAACATTTTCTATTTATTTATAGTATGCGTGCCTTTTGAAGCAAAATAGCCAGTCTGTGCTTCATATATTTATCTGGCTTAAAAAATCATATTTACCTTTGATGCTTGAAAATACAGAACTGCTACACTCTACAGTCCCTGTAGTTTCATATAAAGAACTCAAGGTAATGAGTTCTAGTCCCTGGCTCTATTTTCTAATTTATGTGACCTCAAGGTTTCAAAATGCGTGATCTAATTTTGTTTATTTATTTATTAAATATAAAAATCAGTAACTTCCTCCTCTGTGCTCCCATAATATTTTATTTATAGTCATAATATACCTCCATCCTACTGTATAGGATTGTGTAGTTAGTTGATTACATGTGCTGTCAATCATATGTGTCATCCTCACAGGCAGGACCATGTATCCATTATCAAAACAATACAAGTCTCACATGCAGCCTTCCATATGCAGGTGATCAACAAATCTATTAAGTAAATTGATTGGTAGGAATGGATCATACAATTATTACTATGAAGTTCTATGAACATATGAGTTATGCCAATAAAAAATAAAACCAATGTATTACCAAGTCACTAAGTTGACAGATTAGAGAAATGCTAGAAAGATATCAGAAGGGTTAAATTAAAGTACTAACAAAATGTCCTATGGAAAATTAAAAATGGGCAGGATCACAGTGGATTTTCAATGCATAATCCAACTGTGGAAAGACAAAGACAAGGAGAGAATCTTGAAAGCAGCAAGAGAGAAGTGATTCATCTAGTACGAGGGACCCTCAACAAAGGTTTCTAATCAGAAAACATGGAGGCCAGAAGGCAGTAGGATGGCACATTCAAGGTGCTGAAAGAAACAAACTATCAAAAAAGAATTTGATGTCCAGCAAAATTATCCTTCAAAAATGAAGAAGACTTTGAGACATTCCCAAATAAACAAAAACAGAGCATTTGACACTAGTAGACCTACAAGAGGAACTCAGGTGCCATAGTGCCTAACGCATTTGACTGCTAATCAGAAGCCTGGCAGTTCAAATCCACCAGCCATTCCACAAAAGGAAGATTGAGCAATTTACTTCCATAATGATGCCATCTTGGAAACCCAAGGAGGGGTCGGTCTGAGTTGGAAACGACTTGATGGCAGTGAGTTTGGTTTTGGTTTTTGAGACCTACAAGAAGGAAGTTGAAATGGAAAAACACTAGATAGTAATTTGAAACCACTGAAGAAATAAAGAGCACTGGTAAAGGGAACTAAGTAAGAAAATATAAAAGGCAATATAAATGTACTTTTATGTTTGTAACTCTTTTTCTCCTATCAGATTTTAAAAACTTCATAAAGCAAAAATTACATATCTATGCCGATAAGCACAGGAGCTCTGGTAGCATAGTGCCTAAGGCACTTGACAGCTAACCAGAAGGCTGGCAGTTCCAACCCACCAGCCACTCCTCGGAGGGAAGGTTGGGCAATCCTACTTCCGTAGTGATACTGCTTCGGAAACCCAAGGAGGGGTCGCTATGAGTCGGGACGACTCAACGGCAAATAACAACAACAACAACATGCCGATAAGCACACAATGGATAAAGATGTCATTGGTAACAATAACAGCATAAAGGAGGAAGGAAAATGGAGTTATATAGGAGGAAAATTTTTGTATACTATTTAAATTAACTTGGTATTAATCCAAATTGTTGTTTTTGTTATTTGTCATCAGGTCAAGTCCAACTCATAGCATGTATGTATGTATAGAATAGAATTGCTCTACAGAGTTTTCAAGTGTTTAGCATTTCAGAAACAGATCAAAATCATAACACAACGCACTGCTGTGGAGTCAGATCTGACTCATAAGCAACCCCTCTTTGAGTTTCTGAGGCAGTATCACTATGGAAGTAGATTGCCCAACCTTCCTTCCAAGAAGTAGCTGGTGGTTGAATCACCAGCCTTCTGGTCAAATGCCTTAAGCACTAAGTTACCAGAGCTCCTAGAAACAGATCATCAGCCCTGTTTTCCAAGGTGCCTCTGGGTGGGTTCAAAATGCCTGTCTTTCAGCTGGGAGCTCTGGTGATGTAGTGCATGAGGCACTTGACTGCTAACCAGAAGGCTAGCGGTTCAAACCCACCACCCACTCCTCGGAAGGAAGGTTGGGCAATCTACTTCCACAGTGATACCGCCTTGGAAACCCAAGGAGGGGTCACTATGAGTTGGGTCTGACTGGATGGCACATAACAATAACATCTTTCAGCTAGTAATTGAGAGCTTAACCATTTATGCCACCCAACTGCACAAATTACACTGCAATAAATTAAGATGGCAACTAGAGTCCTTAGGGCAACCACTGAAAAAACATCTCAAAAATATATAGTAAAAGGGAAGACAAAGGAATTAAAATAATACCCCAGAAAATATTTATTTAATACAAAGAAGACAGTAATGGGAGAACAGAGGAACAAAAAAAGATAAAAGACATATAGAAAACAAATAGCAAAATGGCAGATGTAAATCCCACTTTAAACATTATAATTAAAAGATAGACATTGTAGAATCAATTAAAAAAAAAAAATGACCCAACATTATTCAACTACATGGTCTCTACAAGAGACACACTTTAGATACAAAAACACAAAAATTTTGAAAGTAAAAGAATGGAAAAAATACACTATGCAAGTAGTAACCAAAACAAAGCTGAAGTGATTAGACTGATAGGAAATAAAACAAATAGACTTAAGATTAAAAAAGTGTTACTAGAGGCAAATAAGAACATTTTATAATAATGAAAAGGTCAATTCATCAAGAACTTTAAAGGAGTTTAAACATATATAACCTAACAACAGAATCCCAAAACACATGAAGCAAAAATTGATAAAAATAAAGGAAAAAAATAAACAATTCAACAATAATATTTGCAAACATCAATACTCTGTTTTCAATAGTGGATAAAAGTAGATAGAATAGCAAGGAAACAGAAGACTTGAACAACACTATAAACCAACTAGACCTGACAGGCTTCTATGGAACACTCCATCTAATTCTTCTCAATTGCATATAGAACACTCTTCAGAGCAAATCTTATGTTAATCTATAAAATAAGCCTCAATAAATTTAAAATCATGCAAAGTAAATTTTCTCATCACATGGAATGAAATTAAACATCAATAACAGAAAAAAATGGGAAAACTTGTAAATATGTGGATATTAACTCATACACTCTTTCACAAATCAAAAGGAAAATAGAAAAACTTTGAGATGAGTAAAAATGAAGACACAAAATACCAAAAGTCATAAAATGTAGTGAAAGCAATCCTTAGGACATTTATAGCTATAAATGTGCACACTGTAAAAGATGTCAAATCAGTCACCTAACTTTCCACCTTAAGAAGTTAGAAAAAGATCAATTAAAGTCAAAGCTAGCAGAAAAACCCAAACCCAAACCCACTGTTATGTAGTCAATTCTGACTTGTAGTGACGCTATAGGACAGAGTAGAACTGCCCTATGGGGTTTCCAAGGCTGTCGATCTTTACAGAAGCAGTCACATCTTTCTCCTGCGGAGTGGGTGACTGGTAGATTTGAATCACCAACTTTTTAGTTAGCAGCTGAGTCCATTAACCACTGCATCACTAAGGCTCCTAAAGCTGGTAGATGGAAGGAAATAATAACAATTAGAGTAGAAATAAATGAAATAGATCAACAAAATTGACAAACGTTTAGCTAGACTGATCAGGAATAAAGAAGACTCAAATTTCTAAAATAATAAATAAAAGAGGGGCCTTTACTACAAACCTTACAGAAATAAAATTCATTATAAGTGAATACTGTAAACAGCTGTATACCAATAAATGAAATAATCTAGATAACATGGGCAAATTCTAAGAAGAAACTACCAAAACTGACTAAAGAAGAAATAAAAAATTGAAATAGACCTATAACAAGTAAAAGAGGTGAATTAGTAATCAAAAAAATATCCCCCTTGCACACACACAAATTCCAGCCCCACATGGCTTCAGTAGTAAATTCTACCAACAGTTTAAAGAAGATATGGCATCTTTCACAAACTTTTCAAAAAAATGGAAGAGAAGGGAACATTTCCTCACTTACTCTGTAAGGTCAATATTACCTGATACTAAAACCAAAACAGAAATAAACAAGAAAAGAAAACTAAAGGCCCCTATCTCTTATGAATGCTGTGCAAAAATACTCAACAAAATACAGAAAAAAAAAAAAAAAAAAAAATTTCACTAGCTTATGGAAAGGAATGTAAACCATAACCAAGTGTGATTCATCCCAGGAATTCAGGTTCAATATAATAAACCACATTAATAGAATAAAGGACAAAAGCCACATGATCATCTCAATAGACACAGAAAAAGCATTTAAGAAAATAAACACATTTTTATCATAAAAACACTCAACAAAGTGAAAAAGAAGGGAACTTCTTCAACCTGTAAAGGACATCTACAGAAAATTCATCACTAACATGATACTTAATGGTGAAAAAGTAAAAGCCTTCTCCCTAAGATTAGGAATAAGACATGAATGTCTGCTTTTATCTCTCCCATTCAAAAGTTTCACTAGAGGGTTTTCTTAGGCCACGTTCTCTAAATAAGGAAAATCAATGAAGCATATATACATACATACACACACACACACACACACATATGTTTGGAGCTCTGGTAGCATAGTGCCTCAGGCACTTGACTACTAACCAGAAGGCTGGCAGTTCAAACCCACCAGCCATTCCTCGGAAGGAAGGCTGGGCAATCTACTTCCATAGTGATACTGCCTCATAAACTCAAGGTGGGGTCGCTATGAGTTGGGTCCGACTGGACAGCACATAACAACATAACAACATATATAGGTTTAGAGTAAGAGAGAGAGATTTTATCTCAAGGAACTGGCTCACACAGTTGTAGAGGCTGGCAAGTTCCAAATCTGTGGGTCAAGCATCAGTCTGAAGGCTTCTACTGACTCATGTAGCTGCAGGGGCTGACAAAACCGTGATAAGCAGGTCAGACAGCAGGTTGCTGGCTCACAGCCTGCAGAATCTGACAAATCCTAAGACTGTCAGGCAATATGGCAGGGTGCTGGCTCAAGTCTCAAGAATCAAAGGTCAGATGACGATGAAACTAGATGCAAGATCCAGAACAAAACACAGCATGTTTTGCCAGAATGTCCACATATGCTGGATGCAAGCCACACTGTTAAGGAAACTTCCCATACAACTGATTGATTGGTTCATCACATAAGATCACATCATGGAGTGATTACATTAGATAACAAAATGGAGGATGACTACATCATTACATAACTGCCAAATCACATTACACATACTGCTAAATTATGTCATTACCTAACTGCCAAACCATTAAGAATCATGGCCCAGCCAAGCTGACACACAACCTTAACCTCACAAGGGTCTAGCCAATTAGAAAAGAAAATGAAATGAAAGGCATCCAGATTGGAAAAGAAGAAGTAAAATTATCTCTATTTGCAGATGACATGATGTTGTACAAAGAAATTCTAAGGAATCTACAGCAAGGTTGCAGGATACAAGATCAACATAAAAAAAAAATTAATTGTATTTCTACACACTAGCAATGAACCACCCAAAAGTGAAATTAAGAAAATACTTCCATTTACAATAACATCAAAAAGAATAAAACACTGAGCAATAAATTTAACCAAAGAAGTACAAGATTTGTACACTGAAAACTAGATAATGCTGTTGAAAGAAATTAAAAACCTAAATAAACAAAAAGACATATTGTGCTCATGGATTTGAAGATACTTTCAATGGATCTACAGATTTAATGCAATCCTTCTTAAAATCCTACCTGGGTTTTTTGCAGAAATTGACAAGCTAACTCTAAAATTCATTTGGAAATGCAAGCAACTCACAATAGCCAAAACAAATATTGAAATACTCATATTTCCCAATTTCAAAACTTACTACAAAACTACAGTAATCAAGACTGACATAAGGATAGATACATATATCAGTGGAATAGAATTGAGAGTCTAGAAATAAACCCATACAGCTATAGCCAATTCATTTAAACATGGTGCCAAAATAATTCATTGGGGAAAAAATACTCTTCAACAAATGGTGCTGGGACAATTGAATATCACATGCAAAAGAATTAATTTGGTCTCCTTGCCTAACACATGTGTTAAAAGTAACTCAAAATGGATCACAACTTAAATGCAAGAGCTAAGATTATAAAACCCTTGAATTAGACAATAATTTCTTAAATATAATACCTAAAGTACAAACAACCAAAAAGAGATAGAGAGATAGGACTTCATCACAATTAAAAACTTCTGTGCATCAACTCGACACTATTGAGAGAGTGAGAAGATAACCCATAAAATGGAAGAAAATATATGCACCGAAAATGCATATGTCTACCATCCAAAATACATGAAGAACTCTTACAATTCAACAATAAAAAGATGAAAAATCCAAATGAAAAACTTGACAAAGGATCTAAATAGACATTTCTCAAAGAAGATATACATATGGCCCATAAATCCATGAAAAGATGCTCAGTGTCATTAATCATTTTAAAAATACAAATTAAAGTACAATGAAATAGCACTTCACACCTACTGTTGTTGTTGTTGTTATGTGCCATCGAGTCGATTCCAACTTATAGAGACTTCATGTACAGCAGAACAAAACACTGCCTGGTCCTGTGCCAGCCCCATGATCCTTGCTATACCTGAGCCCATCGTTGCAACCACTGTGTCAATTCATCTCATTGAGGGTCTTCCCGTTTTACATTGTCCCTCCACTTTACCAAGCATGATATCTTTCTCAAGGGAATGTTCCCTTCTGACAACATAACCAAAAGTAGGTGAGACAAAGTCTGCCCATTCTTGCTTCCAAGAAACAGTCTGTCTGCACTTCTTCCAGGACAGATTTGTTCGTCCTTCTGGCAATCCATGGTACTTTCAGTATTCTTCGCCAACACCACAACTCAAAAGCATCAACTCTTCATCAGTCTTCCTTTTACATTGCCCAGCTTTCACATGCATATGAGGCAACTGAGTTAGCCACACCTTAGTCTTCAAAGAGACATCTTTGCTCTTCAGCACTTGAAAGTGGTCTTTTGCAGCAGATTTGCCCAGCTCAATACATCTGACTTCTTGACTGCTGCTTCCATTGATGTTGACTGTGGATCCAAGCAATATGAAATCTTTGACGACTTCAGTATTTTCTCCATTTATTGTGATGTTGCTTATCGGTCCATTTGTAAAGATTTTCATTTTCTTTATGTTAAGGTATAATTCTTAGTGCAGACTGTAGTCTTTAATCTTCATCAGTAAGTGCTTCAAGTCATCTTCACTTTCAGCAAGCAAAGCTGTGTTGTCTGCATATCACAGGTTGTTGATGAGTCTTCCTTCAAACCTGATGCTGTACTCTCTTTCATACAGTCCATCTTCCCAGATTATTTGTTCAGCATACAGACTGAACAAGTGTAGTAAAAGGATACAACCCTGACACACAACTTTCCTCATTATAAACCACTGAGTATCCCCTTGTTCTGTTCAAACAACAGCCTCCTGCTCTAGGCACAGGTTCCTCATGAGAACAATTAATTGTTCTGGAATTCCCATTCTTCTCAACCTTATCCATGATTTGTTATGATCCACACATTTTAATGCTTTTTCATAGTCGATAAAACATAAGTAAACATCTTTCTGGTATTCTTTGCTTTCAGCCAAGATCCATTAGATATCAGTAATGATATTGCTCATTCCACATCCTCATTTGATTCCAGCTTGCATTTCTGGAAGTTCTCTGTCAATATACTGCTGCAACCACTTTTTAATTATCTTCAGCAAAATATTACTTGGGTGTGTTATTAATGATGTTATTGTCGTTAGGTACCATTGAGTCGTTTCCGACTCATAGCGACTCCATGCACAGCAGAACAAAACACCGCCCAATCCCACACCAACTCCATGATCCTTGCTATACTTGAGCCCATTGTCGCAGCCACTGTGTCAATCCATCTCATTGAAGGCCTTCCCCTCTTTTGTCGACCCTCCACCTTATCAAGCATGACATCCTTCTCCAGGGAATGGTCCCTTCTGACAACATGACCAAAGGAGGTGAGATGAAGTCTGGCCATTCTTGCTTCTAAGGAGCATTTTGGCTGCACTTCCTCCAAGACAGATCTGTTAGTTCTTTTAGCAGTCCATAGTACTTTCAGCATTCTTTGCCAGCACCACAACTCAAAAGCATCAACTCTTCTTCGGTCTTCCTTATTCATTGTCCAGCTCTCACATGCATACGAGGCGATTGGAAATATCATGGCTTGTGTCAGGCACACCTTAGTCCTCAAGGAGACATCTTTGCTCCTCAGCACTTGAAACAGTTCCTTTGCAGTTGACTTTCCCAATGTTACATGTCATTTAATGTACTGACTGCTGCTTCCATTGGCACCGATTGTAGAAACAAGCAACATGAATTCTTTGACAACCTCAATCTTTTCTCCCTTTATCGTGATGCTGCTTATTGGTCCAGTTGTGAGGATTTTTGTTTTCTTTATATTGAGATGTAATCCACACTGCAGACTGTATTCTTCAATCTTCATCAGTAAATGCCTCAAGTCATCCTCACTCTCAGCAAGCAAAGTTGTATTGTTAGCATACCTCAGGTTGTTAATAATTCTTCCTCCAATCCTGATGCCATGTTATTCTTCATGTAGTCCAGCTTCTCAGATTATTTGCTCAGCATATAGATTGAATAAGTATGTGGAAAGGATACAACCCTGATGCACTCCCTTCTTGATTTTAAACCATGTAGTGTCCCTTGTTTCATTCAAATGACAACCTCCTGGTCAATGTACAGGTTCCTCATGAGTACAATCAAGTGCTCAGGATTTCCCATTCTTCTCAATGTTATCCATAATTTGTCATGATCCACACAATTAAATGCCTTTGCATAGTCAATAAAACCCAAGTAAACATCTTTCTGGTATTCTTTGTCTTGAGCCAAGATTCATCTGACAGCAGCTATGATATCCATTGTTCCACATCCTCTTCTAAATCTAGCTGGCACCTCTGGAAGTTCTCTGTCAATATACTGCTGCAACCGTTTCTCAATTATCTTCAGTAAGATCTTACTTGCGTGTGATATTAATGATATTCTTCAATAATTTCCACATTCTATGGGATAACCTTTCTTTGGAATGGGCACAAATGTGGATTTCTTCCAGTCATCTGGGCAGGTAGCTGTCTTCTAAATCTCTTGCATAACTAAGTGAGTGCCTCCAGTGGGTCATCCATTTGTTGAAATATCTCAATGGGTATTCTGTCAATTCCCGGAGCCTTGTTCTTCGCCAGTGTCTTCATTGCAGCTTCAACTTCCTCATTCAGTACCATTGGTTCTAGATCATATGCCACCTGAAATGGATGAAGATCTACAAGTTCTTTTTGGCACAGTGACTCTGTGTATTCCTGCCATCTTCTTTTGATGTTTCCTGCAACATTCAATATTTTGCCCATAGAATCTTTCAATACTGCAACTCGAGGCTTAGATTTTTTCCTCAATTCTTTCAATTTGAGAAATGCCGAGCATGTTCTTCCCTTTTGGTTTTCTAACTCCAGGTCTTTGCACATTTCATTATAGTAATTGGCTTTGTCTTCTTGAACTGCTCTTTGAAATCTTCTGTTCAGCTCTTTTATCTTGTCATTT
>NW_006921640.1:4275477-4280439 GCF_000298275.1 Orycteropus afer afer
ATATTTTGGCTCTCTTGGACTTGTTTTAATTGTCTTTAACTTCAAGTTGAACTTGCATATGAGCAGTTGATGGTCTGTTCCACAATCAGCTCCTGGACTGGTTTTGGCTGAAGATATTGAGCTTTTCCATTGCCTCTTGCCATAGATGTAGTCAATCTGATTCCTGTGTGTTCCATCTGATGAAGTCCACGTGTACAGCCGCCATTTGTGTTGTTGATAAAAGGTGTTTGCAATGAATAAGTTGTAAGTTGTTGGTCTTGAAAAATTCTACTATGAGAGTTCCAGCATTATTTCTGTCACCAAGGCTCAATTTTCCAACTACCAGTGATTCTTCTTTGTTTCCAACTTTTGTATTCCAGTCACCAGTGATAATTAACATATCCTGATTACATGTTCAGTCAATTTCTGATTGCACAGAAGTGATAAAAATCTTCAATTTCCTCATCTTTGGCTTTGGTGGTTGGTGCATAAATTTGAATAATAGTCATATTAATGGTCTTCCTTATAGGCCTATGGATATTATCCTATCACTGACAGCATTGTACTTCAGGACAGGTCTTGAAACATCCTTTGTGATAATGAATGCCACACCATTCCTCTTCAAATTGTCATTCCCGGCATAGTAGATCATATGTTTGTCTGATTCAAAATGTCCAAAACCAGTCCATTTCAGTTCACTAATGCCTATGATATCATTCTTTATGCATTCTATTTCATTTTTGACAACTTCCAATTTCCCTATAGTCATACTTTGTCCATTCCATGTTCCAATGATTAATGGATGTTTGCAGCTGTTTTTCCTCAATTTGAGTGGTGCCACGTCAGCAAATGGAGGTCTTGAAAGCTTTACTTTATCCATATGAGTAAGGCTGGTTTTACTCTGATGATGCAGCTCTTTCCCAGTCCTATTTTGAGAGCCTTCTAACCTAAGTGACTCATTCTCCTCCTCTGTATTGAACAATGTTTCTAGACTATTCATAAAATTGTGCAGTAATGTATTAGACAGTGTTTCTTTGCTATTGATATGGTTTTCCCTGGCCAATTCTTTGAAAAGTAGATGACCTCTTCCTTCTTCCTAGTCTGTCTCAGTCTGCAAACCAGGCTGATATATGTGCACCATGTGCATCCCACTGGGTTTGAAACACCAGTGGCAGAGCCTCAAGACTCACAGCAACATGTCACCACAGTAGGACAAACTGACAAGTTTGTCACCCTTAGCTGTTGGAAACCTCAGCAACCACCCTTACCTGGATCCCTGCAGCTGACTTCTCGCTCTGTCCCGGACCCTCTGGACTTTTTTGTCCTTTCCCATCTTGCTGCTTTGGGGCATGGCCCCAAGATATTGTTTTTGCAATATTGTTCAATAATTTCCACATTCTATTGGATCACCTTTCTTTGGAATGGGTACAAATATGGATCTCTTCCAATGAGTTGGCCAGGTAGCTGTCTTCCAAATTTCCTGCCATAGATAAATATGTACCTCCAGTGCAGCATCCATTTGTTGAAACATGTCAATGGGTATTCTGTCAATTCCTGGAGCCTTGTCTTTCTCCAATTCCTTCAGTACAGCTTCGATTTCTTTCTTCAGTACCATTGGCTCTTGATCACATGTCACTTCCTGAAATAGATGAACAGCAACCAATTCTTCTTGGTATAGTGACTCTGTGTATTCCTTCCATCTCCTTTTGATGCTTCCTGCATCATCCAATATTTTGACCATAGAATCTTTCAATATTTCAGCTTGAGGGTTGAATTTTTTTTTTCTTCAATTCTTTCAGCTTAAGAAATGTCAAGCAAATTCTTTTGGGTTTCTAACACCAGGTCTTTGCACATTTCATTATAATAATTTACTTTGTCTTCTTGAGATGCTCTGTGAAAATCTTCTGTTCAGCTCTTTTATCTTGTCATTTCTTCCATTTGCTTTAGCTACTCTCCATTCAAAAGCAAGTTTTCAGAGTCTCTTCTGACACTCATTTTGGTCTTTTCTTCCTTTCCTGTCTTTTTAATGACCTTTTCCTTTCTTCATGGATAATGTTCATGATGTCATCCCACAATTCATCTGGTTTTTGGTCATTGGTGTTCAATGTGCCAAATTTATTCTTCAGACAGTCTTTTAATTCAGGTGTGATATAATTAAGGTCATATTGGCTCTCGTGGACTTGTTTTAATTGTCTTCTGCTTCAACTTGAACTGGCATATGAGCAGTTGATGGTCTGTTCCACACTCAGCCATATTTTCCAACTACCAGTGATTCTTCTTTGTTTCCAACTTTCACATTTCTATCACCAGTAATAATCAACACATCTTGATGGCATGTTTGGTCAATTTCAGATTGCAGAACTTGGTAAAATCTTCAGTTTCCTTGTTTTTAGCTTTAGTAGTTGCTGCATAAATTTGAATGATAGTAGTTCTGGTGTGTAGTGCCTAAGGCACTTGACTGCTAACCAGAAGGCTGGCAGTTCAAACCCACCAGCCACTCCTCAGAAGGAAGGTTGGGCAATCTACTTCTGTAGTGATACTGCTTCAGAAACCCAAGGAGGGGTCGCTATGAGTTGGGTCTGACTCGACGGCACATAACAACAACAACAGTATTAAGTGGTCTTCCTTGTAGGCATGTGGATGTTATTCTATCACTGATAGCACTGTACTTCAGGATAGATCTTGAAACATTCTTTGTGACAATGTATGGTATGCCATTCCTCTTTAACTTGTCATTCCTGACATAGATTTTATGACTGTCTGATTGAAAACAGCCAAAACCAGTCCATTCCATTTCACTAATGCCTAGGATATTGATCTTTGTGCATTCTATTTCATTTTTCACAACTTTCGATTTTTCTACATTCATACTTTGTACATTACACATTCTGATTATTAATGGGTGTTTGTGGCTGTTTCTTCTCATTTTGAGTCATGCCCATCAGCAAATGGAGGTCCTGAAAGTTTTATCCCATCCACATCATTAAGGTCGAATCTACTTTGAGGAGGAAGCTCTTTCCCCAGTCACATTTTGAATGTCTTCCAATCTGAGGGGCTCATCTTCTAGCACTATATCAGACGATGTTTGAGGGCTATTCATAAAGTTTTCAAGTAATATATCAGACAGTGTTTCACTGCTATTCATAAGGTTTTCACTGGCCAATTCTTTGAGAAGGGGATGACCCCTTTCTTCTTTCCACTCTGTCTTAGTCTGCTAGCTTCGCTGAAACCTGTCCAGCTTAGGTGACCCTGCTA
The DNA here is from genome assembly GCF_000298275.1 of Orycteropus afer afer. NCBI lineage: Eukaryota > Metazoa > Chordata > Mammalia > Tubulidentata > Orycteropodidae > Orycteropus > Orycteropus afer. The sequence goes on from NW_006921640.1 coordinate 4,278,712, forward strand.
GTATTTGAAATACCAGTGGCATAGCTTACAGCCTCACAGCAACATGCAAGCCACCACAGTATGACAAACTGACAGATGAGTGGTGGTCACACCTATAAGGATTATAGCCGTCACACCTAGTAAGATGTCTATAATTTAAAAAAAAAAGGAAAATAACAAATGTTGTGGAAGATGTGGAGAAATGGTATCCTCATACATGGCTGAAGGAAATGTAAAATGGTACAGTTACTGTGGGAAATAGTTTAGCAGTTTCACAAAGGTTAAGCATAGAGTTATCACATGAGCCAGTGGAACCATATGGTTCCACTCTTAGATATATCCTCAAGAAAATTGAAAACATGTATCCACACAAAAACTTCTACATGAATGTTCATGACAGCAATATTCATAATAGCCAAAAAGTAGAAGCAATCCAAATGTCCATCAACTGATGAATGTAAACAAAACATGGTATATTCACAGCAGAAAAAAAAAAATGATATTGAATTGATTCCAATTTACAGCAACTCCCATTGGGTTTCCAAGTCTGTAAATCTTTATGAAATAGATTGTCTCATCTTCCTCCCATGGAACAACTGGTGGGTTTAAACTGCCAACCTTCTGGTTAGTAGCCAAATCCCTTACCTACTATACCATTCAGCAGTACAAAGAATTAAGTTATTATACATATCACAACATGGATGAACCTTGAAAACATTATGCTTTGTGAAAGAAGCCAGACACAAAGGTCCACATATTGCATGATTCTATTTATATAAAATAGCACTTGACTGCTAACCAGAAGGCTGGTGGTTCAAACCCACCAGCCACTCCTCGGAAGGAAGATAGGGCAATCTACTTCCATAGTGATACTGCCTCGGAAACCCAAGGAGGGGTCACTATGAGTCAGGTCCGACTTGATGGTACATAACAAACATAACAACAACATTTATATAAAAGATCCAGAACAGGCAAATCCAATGACACAGAAAGTAGATTAGTGGTTGGCAAGGGCTGAAAGAGGTTAGAATGCGTAGTGCTGCTAATGAACATAGGGTGTCTTTTTGGGGTGATGAAAATTTTCTGGAATTTGTGTGGATGACTGCACAACCTAGTGAGTATACTGAAAATCAATGAATTGTACAGTTTAACATGGTACATACTCACAATGACCCCTCCTTGGGTTTCCGAGGTGGTATCTCTATGGAAGTAGATTACCAAGTCTTCTTTCTGAGGAATGGCTGGTGGGTTTGAACCATCAGCCTTCTGGTTAGCAGTTAAATGCTTAGGCACTATGCCACCAGAACTCCAAACATGGTACATAAACTACTATTATTATTTCATGGTACATACATCTAAAAAAAAAAAAAAAAAGTTGCTGTCCATCTCTCCGGTATTTATGAGTATTTTAAATGATTACATCCCAAAGTAAACACCCAAAAGTCCTTTTAACCTCATACCTAGAGGAAATGCTATTAGCTAAAACCTTGTCCATTTGAATGTTTCAGGAATCTACCAGCAAATTCTAGTACCCTACTCTGTTTCAGAGAAGCCCTGGTAATAATAAAGAGGTTAAGCACTGAGTTGCTAACTGAAAAGTGGGCAGTTTGAATCCACAAATTGCTCCACAGAAGAAAGATGTGGTAATCTGCTTCTACAAACATTGTTGTTGTTGTTGTTGTTTGCCGTCGAGTCGGCCCCGACTCATAGCGACCCCTCCTTGGGTTTCCGAGGCAGTATCACTACGGA
>NW_006921640.1:4281884-4304366 GCF_000298275.1 Orycteropus afer afer
AAAAAAAAAAAAAAAAAAAGATCATCAAAGAAAATATAGGGACAAACTTAGGGACCTATATATATAATGTATGTATTACCCTAATACATACATATACAATGGCATAAATACACTATAAAACATAAATAAAATGCACAAACACCAGAAGGCAAAATAGTTGATTGGGACCAGCTGAAAATGAGACACTTTTGTGCATCAAAAGATTTCAGCACAAGAGTGAAAAAAGAACCCACAGACTGGCAAAAAAATGTTTGGTAATGACATATCAGACAAGGGGCTAATCTCTAAACTTTATAGAAAACTTCAGAAGCTCAACAACAAAAAGACAAATCATCCAATTTAAAAAAATGGGCAGAAGACAGGAACAGATACTTCCCTAAATAAGACATTCAGGCAATCAACAAACACATGAAGAAATGCTTGCAATCATTAGCCATTAGAGAAATGCAAATCAAAACAAAACAACAATAGACATCATCTCACCCCCAGCACTAATAGCAAAGTTCAAAAAGACAGAATACAATAAATGCTGGGGAGAGTGTGGAGGGATTGGAACCCTCATACACTGTTGGTAGGACTGTAAAATGGTGCAATCACTGAGGAAAACAGTATGGCGCTTCCTTAAAAAGCTGGAAAGAGAAATACCATATGATCCAGCAATTCCATTCAAGGTATATATCCTGGGGAAATAACACAAACAGATATATACACACCCATGTTCGTCATAGCACTATTCACAATAGCAAAAAGATGGAAACAACCTAAATCTCCATCAATGGATGAATGGATAAACAAACTATGATACATACACACAATGGAATACTACACAACACTAAAGAACAATAACAAATCCTCAAAACATCACATAACATGGATGAACCTAGAGGACATTATGCTGAGTGAAATCAGTCAATCACACAAGGACAACTATTTATGAGACCAGTATTGTAAAAGGTCAGGAAATGTTTTCACACAAAAAGAAGTATTCTTTGATGGTTACCAGGGGTGAGAGGGAAAGGGAGGGTAAACCACTAACTAGAGGATAGACACATATTAATTTGAGTGAAGGCAATATACAATAAGGGGGAGGTCAGCACAAAACAATCAAGGAAAAGAAGAAGCTGGGAGGAGAACAAAATTAAAGGCAACAGAGGTAAATACTAATTCATACACAATTTGTTATTGTAATAACAGTAATAACAATAATCAATAATCTAAGGATACATACATAGACATGCAAGCTGAGCAGGTGTGAGAAGAAGAATGGGACCACAACCATAAATGTATACATCGGTTTGGAAGACAATATTTCTACATAGGTACTTACATATGCATTAACGACCTGCAATATGCAGATGACACACTTTGCTTGCTGAACGTGAGGATGACTTGAAGCACTTACTGATGAAGATTAAAGACTACAGTCTGCAGTATGGATTACATCTCAACATAAAGAAAATGAAAATCCTTACAACCAGTAAGCAGCATCATGATAAATGGAGAAAAGACTGAAGTTGTCCAAGATTTCATATTACTTGGTTCCACAATTAACATCAATGGAAGCAGCAGTGCTGCAAAAGTCCTCTTTAAAGTACTAAAGAACAAAGATGTCTCTTTGAAGACTAAGGTGCACCTAACCCAAGCCATGCTATTTTCAATCACCTCATATGCATGTGAGAGCTGGACAACGAATAAGGAAGACCGAAGAAGAGTTGATGCTTTTGAGTTGTGGTGCTGGTGAAGAATACTGAAAGTACCATGGACTGTCAGAAGAACTAACAAATCTGTCCTGGAAGAACTGCAGCCAGAATGCTCCCTGGAAGCAAGAATGGGCAGACTTCATCTCACCCATTCCCTGGAGAAGGATATCATGCTTGGTAAAGTGGAGGGTCAATGAAAAAGGAGAAGGCCCTCAACGAGATGGATTGAAACAGTGGCTGCAACCATGGGCTCATGTATAGCAAGGATTGTGAGACTGGCACAGGACTGGGCAGTGTTGTTCTGTTGTACATAGAGTTGCTATAAGTTGGAGTCAACTTGATGGTACCTAACAGCAACAACAAATTTACATATGCTGCAAATATATTCATGAATATAGAAAAGCATACCAAACCAAAACCAAACTCATTGCCATCAAGTTAGTTCTGACTCACAGCGACCCCTCACTGGGTTTCTGAGGTTGTATCTCTACAGAAATAGATTGCCCACTCTTCCTTCTGAGGAGTGCCTGGTGGGTGTGAACTGCCAGCCTTCTGGTTAGCAGTCAAATACCTTGGGCACTACGCCACCAGGGCTCCCCTCTTAGCCTTAACCAAAAACCCTGAAAGAATGAGTGGCTGGGCCTGGAGACAAAGGACCATAGCCTCAGGGGACATCAAGGTCAATTGGCACAACATAAACCACAAAGACTGTTCTACATCTTACTTTGGTGAGCAGTAACTGAGGTCTTAAAAGCTTATGAGCAGCCATCTAAGGTACAACTATTGGTATCTCCCCATCTAGAGCAAAGAAGAGTGAAAAATAATCAAAGACACAAGAAAACAATTAGTTCAAAGGACTAATTGACCAGCCTTCACGACTCTGAGAGCAGAAGAACTAGATGGTGCCTGGTTACCACTAAAGACTGCTCTGAAAAGGATCACATTAGAAAGCTCAGATAGAGTCTGGTGAAACCTCCAAGACTATGACCCTTGGTCATTCTTCTGCCCTTGAACTGAACTCACTCCCATAGCTCAATTTTCAGTCAAACAATAGACAGTTCTACAAGGTGAACTCTAGGGAGGTACACACTCCTTACAACAATCAACCATTCGAGATCAAAAGGTTAGCATTTGCCCAAGGACAAAGTTCAGAAGGCAGAAATACGGAGGAGAGAAGCAGGAATGGAAATAAGAAAAACCGAGAGGAAGTAGGAGTGTGTTACACTGAGTGGATTGCAATCAAGACATGAAACAAAATGTGTGTGAACTGTTAAAGGGAAAACTGATTTGTTCTGTAAGCTTTCACACAAATCACAATAAAACGTTTAAAAGAAAATAAAAGGATAATTACATATCACCATTGCAAGCTTTGAGAGAAGCATGTACAGACACCCTAGGAATCCAAGGAAAGAAAAAACCTGTTGATAAATCACCTACAAATCAACCAAAATACCATATTACTTCAGTTATAATAGAGAAGTTTAAAAAAGTATTTGATCGTGCCTTCCTGGTGCCATAAAATAAAAGGCAAATTGCATTTTTCACCAATTCATCAATTCATCAATTTTGATAAGCCATCCTTCATAATCCAAATCCCATGTCTCTGTCTTTCACTCCCTCTCTCCCTCACTCTTCTTCTTTCTCCCTCTATTTCTCCCTTACCCTCTTCCTCTACTTCTTTTTCTTTCTCTCTCCTCCTCTCCTCTCCATTCTTTCCTCCCTCCCTCCTCCTTTCTCTTCTTTTCTCTTTTCTCCCTCCCTCCTGTTCTCTACCATTGCATACTAGGTTATTACCTGCATTCTTTGATTTATTAAGTCAGTGTTTACTAAGCAGCTGATATGTAGAAAATAGGGGGTTAGAAACAACAATGAACACAAGAAGGAAGTGAACAAACATAACTGTCCCTTTTTATTATTATTATTGCGATCGAGGTGTAAGTTTACAGAGCAAATTGGTTTTTCATTCGACAATTCATACATATTTTGTTTTTTGACATTCACTGCAATCCCCACAATGTAATTGCCCCTTAATGACAATAGAAATGACAAGTACTTTCACACTCCTTAACTCGTTCATTCTTCATCCAACTTTTGGAGAAAGGATAGGTGTTAGTTCACTTTACAGATAAGAAAACTGGCATCAGAAGCTTTATGACTTGTCCAGACCACCAGATACACATCTAATAGACAGAAAATTGAAGCAGCTATTTCAGGCTGCATTATTTAATTAATTTAGGGAGGTGGAATGAACATAGTTGGCCTCATGTATCCAATCAAAACAAAAAAAAACTCACTGCCATCAAGTTGATTCCAACTCATAGCCACCCTCCCCTTGGGTTTCCAAGGCTGCAAATCTTTAAGGAAGCAGATCAGCTCATCTTTCTTTCACAAAGCAGCTGATGGGCTCAAACCACTGACCTTTTGGTTAATAGCCATATGCCTTAATCACTACACTATCAGAGCTTCTTTCCACATATCCAAACCAACTATTTAATGGTTCGTCTTGAATGGCTAAGAGGCACCTCAAACTCAGCATGGCCTAACCAGAACTCAATTTCCCTTAAAAATATCCATTCCTTTCTCAGCCTCCCATTAAATGGTAGCACCAAACACCCAATTACTCAATCTGAAAATCTAAGAGTCATTCTTGATTCATCCCTAATCATCTACTAGAATGGCTATAAGAAAAAAGATACACAATACCAAGTATTGCTAATGATACAGAGAAATTGGAACCTTCATACAATGTCTGTGGGGATATAAAATGGTACACAGCTTGGCAACATCTTAAAAAGTTAGATTTATACTTGCCCATAGGACATAGCAGTTTCCACTCCTACTTACCCAAGAGAAATTAACACATGTATTCATACAAAGACATGCATATGAAGTTCACAGCAGCACTATTGATAATAGCCAAAAATCTAAATATCTACCAAGTAGTAAATGGATAAACAAAATATAGTATATCCATTGCTACCAAGCAATGAAAAGGAATAAAGCACTAATACATGCAACAACATGGATGAACCTCAGAAACATTTTGCTAAGTGAAGGAAGCTAGATAGAAAATACTACCTATTATCTGATTCCATTTACCTAAAATTTCTTTTAAAATGCAAAACTATACAGACAGAAAACAGATCAGTTGTTGCCTGGGTCTGTGGGTGGGAAAGGGGAGTGACTACAAATGGCAAGAGAGAACTTCTTGAAATGATGAAAGTGTTGTACAACTGAACTGTTTTGATAGTTACACAGCTATATAAATTTATTTAAAATGATCTAACTGTACACCTAGAACAGGTGAATTTTGTGATATATAAATTATACTTCAATCCAGAGACACAGCAATTATAATAAAATTATTTACTATTATTTGTTGTATCCAAGGCATTTTGTCAAGTTCTAAAAAGAGTATTAAGATAACTAATATCTCTCATCCTAATGGAGCTTCTGGTCCTTTTCTTCCAGTTGTAGAAACAAGACATACACATGGAAATAATAGATATCACACACCTGAAAAATGATTGCCAAGTAAATGGAACAGATGACAGGTATGCCAAAGTCTACAGGAAAAAGACTGGAGCCAAGATGTGCATGGGAGGCCTTGCAGAGGATGTTAGTTTTAAATGGAGCTTTTTAAGGATGAGTGAAAATTGGAAAAGTGGAGAGGAACTGGGAAGGCAGTCTTGAGAAAAAAAAAGCAGGAATACTCAGACTGTCAGCAATCAGTGGGGCAGTCTGGCTACAACAGAAGTCCATGAGGGGAGAGGAAAGTATGTCAAGCCAGCTGAAGACAGACTGTGAAGGCTGGAAGCATGTGCTGTCTGAGAGGGCGTCTTTAAATTTCAAGCATTTGTGGACCATGTTCATATTTTTGCCATATATTAAACTGTAGTATGATATATTTAATATTTTGTAAGGTCACTGTTTTTTTAACCTAGATTAATTTTTAAAAGACATTTATATTACAACTATAAAGAGAAAACCAATGTGGCTGTTACTGAATTCTCAAGGCCTATAGCTGTCAGTGGTTCAAATCCACCAGCTGCTCTGCAGAAGGAAGATGCAGCAATCTACTTCCATAAAGATCTACAGCCTTGGAAATCCAGTGGGGTTCACTATGAGTTGGAATCAACTCAATGGCAATGAGTTTGACTTGTTTGTTTGCTTGTTTGTTTGTTTTGGTATAGCTGTCTCTAAGCTTAAGGCCTATTTCTACTAAAAAGAGAGATTATTATCAAGTGTTGGAGAAGAGTTAAAAATATTCTAGTACCAAATTGACACTTCCATCTTGATATAATCAGAAGAGCTGAAAGATACTTGAAAAAAGGAACTGCCTTCTCACTATGTGATTCTGTTATTTATCAATGCCATGCCCTTGAGCCAGTTAATACCACACTGTGTTAAGTCCCACATTTTGGGAAATGCTGGTCTACAGCAAATGCTAAAAAAGAGGTAAGGTAATAATTATAACAATAACTAATATGTATTTAGGAGCTCTGGTAGCTTAGTGCCTAAGGCACTTGACTGCTAACCGGAAGGTTAGTGGTTCAAACCCACCAGCCACTCCTCGGAAGGAAGATGGGGCAATCTATTTCCATAGTGATACTGCCTCAGAAACCCAAGGAGGGGTCGCTATGAGTCAAGTCCAACTCAACAGCACATAACAACAACAATATGTATTTAGCATTTACCATGTGCCAAACACTATTCTAAACACTTCTCATATTATTTCATTTAACCCTCATAACAATAGTGTTGTTATTATTAGTTGCCTTCGGCTCTGACTCATGGTGACCTCATGTAAGACAGAACATGCATTACCTGGTCTATGCCATCTTCATGATCATTGGTACATATCAATAATACTTACTTCATAAGGGTATTAGCAACCTTATTTTTCAGATTAGAAAACTGAGGCATAGAGAGTTAAACTTACCCAAAACCGCACAGTTAATAAATGGCAGAGCTGGGACTGAACCCAGGCCAACTACCTCCAGTCTATACATCGAATAATGAATACAACTGAGTTCTTTTCAGGTGAAATTATATTTTAGGAAGATTTATCTGGCTATGAGTTGTTTGATAAACTAAACTAAGGAGAGACCAGAAGACTATTGCAATAATCCAGGTATCAAATTCCATGAGCCAGCTGGGCCTGGAAGGGTTAACTCTCATTTGGTGTGGGCAGCAGAGGGCAGCAAAGGGCTGTGGAGCAAGATCTAGATTGGTGCCCAGGCTCTGGCCAATCAGATATGCAAAGCCTGGGGGGAGAGGGGGGTGCAGCGTAAGGAGTGGCTGGGAACACTATTGTCAATAGAGACCAAAAGAAGGTCAGATAGAAGTCACATCTCGGTCATATACAGGGTTGGCAGACAATGGGCCTCTCGAAGAGTATGAAGGGATGGACACTGGGAGGAGGTAACTATGGGGAGGAAGTGGGAGGGGAGCTGCTGCATTGTAAATTTTGGTCAATGACATGAGACAAAGTATATGTGAACTGCTGTATGAAAAGTGAATTTACTCTGTAAATCTTCACCCAAATCCTAACAAAAAAAAAAAAAAATTAAAAAGAAGTCACGTCTCGGAAGTCAGGACAAGCACTGGAGAGAAGTAGGGGGTTCCAAGGGAGCAGCTTCCAAGGGAGCAGCCTCTGCTGGGAGCTGAAAGGCCTGGTTCTGCTGAGTTCCTGGATGGCTACACAAGATCCCTCTTACAATCTGGCACTGCCAAAGTTATTTTACATTTCACTTCCAAAACATAATATTGATATAATGACTGCTTTTTTATTTGTAAATGGATCTCAGATCTTGCAAGAGTACAAAATTGAGCTGTATATTATCCTAAATCTCCTCTTTAAAATTCAAAATATTCACTTGGGACTGGTGTCTAATTCTTAGAGAAAATATTTTAAAATTAAAATGAAGAAATATATTTAAATGCTATTTCCAAGCTTCTGACAGGTCTGAAACATCTTGAATACAGACACCATTAATCCACAGACATCAAAATTGTTTTATTACCTTGAATTTCCCAAAATCATTGTTTGAAGAAAAAAATGGGAAAGCAGATCAAACTGTCAGAATAAGAAAAAAAAGAAAGAAAACCTCCTCTAAGAAAATTTCCTTTGTATGATTTTAAAGAAAAACTCAAAAATTAAAAACAAAAACAACTGATCTGGAACTCCCCAATTTGATATTTAACTCAGACTTTGTTAGATAAGCAGAAAAATTAGACATTGCAGGTTGGTGATTTACTCTTAGAAAAATGTGATTTCTTATTTCCCAAGAGAAAAGTTTTAAGAGTATCAATAGATTTTTCTGGATATAAAATATTTCTCCATTATTGTGAGTAAATTATATTTGGATCAAAATCAGATAGATTAAATTTCCCTTAAAATACCCAAGAGATTTTAAAATACAAGGAAATGTGTCACATATCCAAACATAATATTTCACCCTAATATCCCCATGGAAATTTCTCCCTGTTAGAATAATTATCCAGAAAACAAACTAACATTGAATTTCAGAATTTTACTCAGTTCAAAATAACTTGTTAAAACTAGATTGTCATTTGCTGATGCTAAAATTAAATTCATGATTTTTGATGCCCCTTAAGAAATCCCTGAAAATGTGATTTTACATTTTTGTCTTTAATATGGAAAAACAATGTCTGAATTAGTGATAAGATGGAAAGGAGTTGCAATTTTATTCGAATGTTACAAATACAAAAAGAATGTATATATGGTTAAATACGTCCAAATTCTTGATAAATTCATCCCATAAGCAGTGCCACAAGGTTATCTCATATATGTTATTTTTGTTTTCCTGGCTAGACTATAAGATCCTCAGAAACAAAGATTATTAACTTTTTTAACCACCTCCATTGAGCACATTTGTTCAGTAAATATTTATTGAATATCTACTGTGTTCAAGGCACCTTGGTGAGTGCTCCAGGGATAAGACTATGACATAGACATAGTCCTTATCTTTAAAGACTTTAATGTCTAGTTGGACAGAGAGAGTAGGGGATAAAACTTGTACATGTGACAAAACTAAGGGAATTCTCAAACACTCTGGAATGGAGATTAGAAAAGGTCCCCCAAATCCAAACATTCCTCACCATACCTTTTCCCCTACTCTTACCATCCTCTCTTCCTATCAGTTAGGCATCCAGGTGAAGCGTCAATGTTACAAAATTTAACTCAGGCCAATAAATTGAAAGTCTGTTATCTCTGTTTGAGGAAATAACTTGATAAGGTTTTTGAAGTAGAAGGTGAGATCCTCATAGCATGGATATTAGCCAGAACCTATGCCAAAAAGAAATGCTAGATCTGTTTTGTATAAGAAAAGATTCTAATTTTCTTGTTGTTTTTGTTGTTGCATGCCATCGAGTCGGCCCCAACTCATAGCAACCCCTCCTTGGGTTTCCGAGGCAGTATCTAATTTTCTTAGAAGGGTGAAAGGAAAGAGGGATGAGAAGGGTGGAAAAACAGGTGGAAATGAGAGTGGAACCTGAAAGGTATAAGACATTTCCCTGTGTTTTGTGAATGGCCAGGGGGAAACCTCCTAATGAGGCACTGGGCAGAAGGCTCTTGGGAGCAGGCATTTCTGAGGTAAGATTTTAACCTCTTTGCTGCACGCAGTGTGACTCCTCCTCCATCTTGTGAAGACTATGACATTCTCAAATATGTTGTGAGTGGGGTTTTGATAAAAAATAGTAAAGGAATCAGTTCAGTGTAAGAAAGAGATAGTATTGGTGGATGCAGGAATCTAGAGGCAGAGAAAACCATAAGAACATAAGCAACCTCATCCCACATTCAGGAATTTACAGAAATATTGTGGGTAACTTTGGACTTCAATGATACAGAATTAGGGTTTGAGCCAGAGACCAGGAAGTCCAAAATGGCAAGTGCTGCGCTCAGACTGCTGACAGGATGCCAGATGCTTCAAAGGAGCACTTCATCCACATTAATTCAAGCAGAATGGTCATGTTTTGCCCTAGCTCTCATACCTTGCCTCCTAATTAACCCACTACTGGTGTTGATCTGGGATTGTAGCCCTAACCGGACCTGCTACCTCCTTTGTTGACCTGGTATATGACCCTGTCCTGCTCCCAGCACTACTTCTGCCTCAATCTGTGTTTTGACATCTTGCCCAAGCATTTCCCCAGAAACCAACCTCAGACTGCCTGCTTTCCGTTTGCTACTTCCATTTCTAGACAGATAATCCATAAGGCCTGTGCCTTGCTAGAGGACAGTGTGGAAGACCTTGCACAAAGTAATTAGAGAAAGACTACTCTTTGGAACTGAACGCTATAGACAAATTTTACATTTCGGAGACAGAGTTGCAAGCTGGCATTAGAATCAACAGTCTGTAACGAACAAAGCCCACATGTATTCTGTGTGGGAACAACTTTAAGCCATTGAAAAAATCGGATCTACTTCTAAACTGCCTATGTGGTTTGATTCTACTGTACTTTCAAATACTCAAATAGAGAAAAAAGGGATTTGCCTCTTTAAGAAATTTCAGGAAGAAACAAGATTTAAAAAATAAAAGTTAAAAAAGTCTGTAAAATGCCATCCCATCAAAATGAAATAACAAGAAAGGATAAAGTTTGTAAGTACGCAGCAGTATGGATTCATGGTTGCCAAAGTAACTTCCTCCAGATTTAGAAAGACTATCAGAAAAAAGCATAATCATGTTTGCAACCATGTTACTTGCCTCCATTTTCTTTCTCTCTCTCTGCTTTTTCCTCAAGGGGAAATAAAGAATAGAAAAGAAAAAGAGAAAAAAAGTGAGACCCTGAAAGAAAGATGCAGGGCTTAGAGTCAGGTTATTAAAGCTTCTGAGGAAAGGAGATTAATTCAGAAGGGAATGCAGAAACTGCTAAACATAATACAAAGAAAGCACTTAAAATTGTTGCAAGGTAGAATGGAAACAGAACCTCCAGGAATTTGGCTTTCAAACACTTCTTAGAGATAAATGAATGGATGGCCACAGAAGCTACATATAATGCACAAAACTGTACAGCAAGTTAGTAGCAAAACCCAGAAGTCCTGACCTCACCTTCAGTGCTTCTTCCAGGGCCACAGTGATAATCATTTTGATAATCAGAACAAGCTGGCAGTAGGAGAAAAGTGGTTTATGGGAGTCCTTAGATAGACCCTGTGATTATTAATTTTAGGACACCAAATATGGAAGACAAGTAAAGGGTTTCTTTAAAGTAGGGAAAAAAAGGAAAAGTCACACTTTTACTTATTATTACTTAATAATAAGTAATTATCACTTAATTTATTATTAATAATAGTTGAGTTTCACAACAAAGCTATTAGTTTACACTAGGTATTTGCATTTTGTAAATGTTCTCTCTTCTGGTGAAGAATGAAATAACTGGTGCTGCTACTTTAATCAGGTGTCTTATTTTTCTAGGAAAAAAAAAACATAAATACTGAATCATAGGCTGAGCCAGGTCCTACCATTCACTTGGTCATTGCAACCTGAAAGTATGTGTGGAGTACCTGGAAGGAAATGCTCAAAATCTGTGGGAGGGGCTATGGGGAAGTAAATCTACAACCCTCACAAGCACTATCATACCTGGGGCTTTCCAGTGACTCAAATGGGCAGGAGTCCTCACTAGTGTCAGGATCTTGACACACAACAGTAAAAACTGGAACAATAAAGCATCTAGCATGCCAGTGGCCCTATCATACCATTCTAAAGTCGACTCTTGTGAAAAACTAGCTAGAGACCACTGGTTTAAAACTGGTGATTCTCACCTATTTTCTTTCTTTTTGAACATTTTATTGTGTTTTAGGTGAAAGTTTACAGAGAAAATTAGTTTCCCACTCAACAATTCATACACAGATTGTTCCATGACATTGGTTGCTATCCCTGAAATGTGTAGGAATTCTCCTCATTTCCACCCTGCCTTCCTTGTTTCCATCCATCCAGTTTCCCTGCCCCTTCTTGCCTTCTTTGCTTTGGGGCAAGTGTTGCCTATTTGGTCCTGTATAGTGGATTATTCTAAAAAACACATTTCTCACAGGTGTTATTGTTTATTTTATGTTGTTGTTGTTGTTGTTGTTGTTGTTGTTATGTGCCGTCGAGTCATACCTGACTCATAGCGACCCCTCCTTGGGTTTCCGAGGCAGTATCACTACGGAAGTAGGATTGCCCAACTTTCCTTCCGAGGAGTGCTGTTAGGTGCCATCAAATCGGTTCCAACTCATACCACCCCATGTACAACAGAATGAAACAGAGAATCATCACAATTGTTGCTATCTTTGAGCCCATAGCTGCAGCCACTGTGTCAGTCCATCTCATTGAGGGTCTTCCTCTTTTTTGCTGACACTCTATTTTACCAAGCATGATGTCCTTCTCTAGGGACTTGACCCAGAAACCAAGTCTGTATCTATCATTTCTGCCTCTTCCATGGAACTTCATCTTCTCCTTTCAAAATAGGCCTTTTCCTAAGGGTAAAAAGTGCAGTTGCTGCCAGCTCCAGAATGTTATAGATAATGGCTTTCACCTCTAGAGAAGAGTCCCCTGGGAGGGAGACTCCACCCAGAGAGGGTCAGATCCTACCCCAGGTGTAATCAGCAGTGCCCAGGGGCAGGGTCACATTAGACAATGTGAAGGGGTCTGAAACACTTCCTAGACAAGGATGCTGGGCAGACAAGTTCCAGGCAGGCATACAGCACCCACCCTCATCTCTGTCACACATGGCACTATGTTCATATGACGTATATGTCTATGTAAACTATCCATATATACAAACTTTCATATTTCAGCTTCATTCTAGTCTCCAACATGATTAATTATACTCAATATCAAACTGCCTAAGGAGAGGAGGAGGGAAAGAAATGAAGAGGTGGAGAAGAAGGAGAATGAGGAAGAAAGAGGAAGGGTGAGAAGCAAAGAGGAAGGGGCAAAGGAAATAAAGAGAAATTTCAAAACTACAAAGACATCATCATTGTACTCACCTGTCTCAAAAAAAAACTATTCCAGTATACCTGCTGGGAAACAGTAACTAAATTTTCCCACATGGTCTTCTATCAATTCTAAATTTAAAAACTATTTTGTGTGCTTAATTATTTGCGTGGCCCCAGTGGCGTAATGTCTAAGGCATTTGACTGCTAACCAGAAGGTTGGCAGTTCAAACCCACCAGCCTCTCTACAGAAGGAAGACTGGGCAATCTATTTCCATAAAGATTCACCACCTTGGAAACCCAAAGGGGGTCACTATGAGTCACAACCGACTTGATGGCAGTGAGTTTTTATAATTCTTTATGGTACCTGTGCTTGAAATAAATTGGTTGGGCTTACAACCCAAAAAAATTAGTAATAACAAAGGAAGCCATGCCCTGAGGTATATCTGGACACATATAAATAATGCAGTGATCACTTGAAGATGGTAAGTATTAACATATAGCTGAGAATGGAAGAATGGGACCAATGGACACTACTAATTTCTTCTTACAAGGAAATTAAGAAGTTGCCAAAACCCAGATCCTATGTAGTATACTAATGAAGTCCAAATAAGACTGTCAGAAATCCATAGATAAGTTGTTGTTGTTGTTGTTGTTGTTATGTGCCGTCAAGTCAGACCCGACCTTATCAACCCCTCCTTGGGTTACCGAGGTGGTATCACTACGAAAGTAGATTGCCCAACCCTCCTTCCGAGGAGTGGCTGGTGGGTTTGAACCGCCAGCCTTCTGGTTAGCAGTCAAGTGCCTTAGGCACTATGCTACCAGAGCTTTAATATATATAAATATAAATAAATATACATATATATATATATGTTTCTCCATAGTGGCTCTCTGTTCCTGGGACTCCACATCACCCCACCCTAGGCCCTCTCTCTCTTTTGATGCTACATACTTTGTCAGAACTGTGTGGAGACCCCTTGGGGAAAGACACTGGACTATAGAAAAATTGAACACAGAATTGGAAGGCACTCTAGACAGAGGTGCATCTATGAAAACATTGCAAATGGCAAGCCTGAAATTGTACCCTTGTCCAAACATCTGATATCCATCTTAAATATTTAGCATCATGGTACACCTTGAACAATTAACTCAACAATCAAAATTCTAGTTTGGCGGCCAATTCATTTTCATGAAAGAGAGACTGCTATTTGTAAAAAAACAAAACAAAACAAAACAACAACAACAACAACAAAAAAACACTGTATCTCATGTCTCCTCTCTCCCCCCATCACCTTGGCCCTTCTCTGGCCTTGGGTAACTTACTTTTCCCTCCAGTTTAATGGAAGGTTATATTAGGGAAAAATAGTCCCTAACTCTAGAAACTTTTCAGGAGTAAAGAGGGTGTTTGATTTACTGGTAGGTGGATGGGAGGCCTGAGGCAGGACAGGGTGGCCTGCTGAGATGCAGAGGCCAGGGGCACCAGGGCAGAACAGGGCTGGAAAGGAGGGCAGGCAAGAGAAGAAGACAGTGGGAGAAGAAAGCCCTGAAGTCAGGAAAGGGCTCTCAAATACAAGAGAATTAGTTTTAACTTGCTGAATTATCTCTCACTGCTAGTGACAGAAATTGTGATGGTTAACAGAAACTGCTCAGTGGCATCACCCCCTTCAAGTGGTGGCCATAGCATGTGCCACACCTACCATATATTAGATACACAATCAACTACTACAAGCACCACAGTTTGTAAGGGCTCTCTACAAAACCAAAAACAAACCTACTGCCATCGAGTCAATCCTCATAGCAATCCTTTATGACAGAGTAGAACCACCCCATAGGGTTTCCAAGGCTATAAATCTTTACAGAAACAGACTTCATCTTTCTCCTATGGAGTGGCTGATAGGTTCAAACTGCCAACCTTTTTGGTTAGCACCCAAATGCTTTAACCATTACACCAGAGCTCCACCAGGCTCTGCAAACACCCCAATATTCTCAAGTTGAAAGAACTAAAGAAAAAAATCAACCCTCAAGTTGCAATACTGAAAGATTCTATGAGTAAAATATTGAATGATGTAAGAAGTATTCAAAGAAGATGGATAGAATACACAGAATCACTGTACCAAAAAGGACTGGTAGATGTTCATCCATTTCAGGAGGTGGCATATGATCAAGAACCCATGGCATTGAAGGAAGAAGTTGAAGCTTCACTGAAGGAACTGGCAAAAAACAAGGCTCCAGGAATTGACAGAATACCCATTGAGATGCCTCAGCAAATGGATGCTGTGCTGGAGGCACTTACTCATCTGTGTCAAGAAATTTGGAAGACAGCCACCTGGCCAACTGACTGGAAGAGATCCATATTTGTACCCATTCCAAAGAAAGGTGATCCCAAAAAAATGTGGACATTATTGAACAATATAAATAATATCACACATAAGTAAAATTTTGCTGAGGATAATTCAAAAACAGTTGCAGTAGTATATTGACAGAACTTCTAGAAATGCAAGCTGGATTCAGAAAAGGATGTGGAAACAGGGATATCATTGCTGATGTCAAGTCTTGGCTCAAAGCAAAGATACCAGAAAGAAGTTTACTTGTGTTTTATTGACTATGCAAAAGCATTGAACTGTATGGATCATAACAAATTATGGACAACACTGAGAAGAATCGGAATTCCAGAACTAATCATGCTAATGAGGAACTTGTATACAGAGTAGGAGGCTGTCATTCAAACAGAACAAGGGGATACTGCATGGTTCAAAATCAGGAAGGGTGTATATCAGGGTTGTATCCTTTCACTGTACTTACTCAATTTGTCTAAGTAAATAATCCAAGAAGCTGGATTTTGGAAGAGGAACACGCCTTCAGGATTGGAGGAAGATTCGTTAACAATATGTGATATGCAGATGACAAAAACTTGCTTGCTGAAAGTGAAGATGACTTGAAGCACTTACTAATGAAGATTAAAGACTACAGTCTGCAGTGTGGATTAAACATCAACATAAAGAAAATGAAAATCCTCACAACTGGACCCATAAGCAGTATCATGATAAATGGAGAAAAGATTGAAGTTGTCAAAGATTTCACATTACTTAGATTCACAATCAACACCAAAGGAAGCAGAAGTCAAGAAAACAGACGTCATATTGTACTAGGAAAATCTGCTGCAGAAGACCTCTTTCAAGTGCTAAAGAGCAAAGATGTCTCTTTGAAGACTTAGGTATGCCTAACCCAAGCCATAGTATTCTCAGTCGCCTTATATACATGTGAAAGCTGGACAATGAATAAGGAAGACCGAAGAATAGTTGAAGCTTTTGAGTTGTGGTGTTGGTGAAGAATACTGAAAGTCCCATGGACTGTCAGAAGAACCCAACAAATCTGTCCTGCAGGAAGTGCAGCAAGAATGCTCCTTGGAAGCAAGAATGGCCAAACTTCATCTCACCTATTTTGGTCATGCTGTCAGTAGGGACCATTCCTGGAGAAGGATATCATGCTTGGTAAATTGGAGGGTCAGTGAAAGAGGGAAGGACCTCAATGAGATGGACTGACACAGTGGCTGTAATGATGGGCTCAGGTATAGCAAGGATTGTGAGGATGGTGCACAACTGGGCAGTGTTTCTTTCTGTCATAGATAGGATCATGATGAGTCAGAGCTGACTCAATGGCACCTAACAACAACAACAACATGCTTCTGCTTGAGCTCTTCTATCAAAAGGGAAGTCACTGACCCACAAAGCAATTCACCTATGAGAAATGAGAAGCGTTAATCATGAAGGATGCCATCTCCTGAGAAGCAGGGAAAACCTGAGTAAATGCATACACCATGTTTGTCACTGAAAGTCATTTGAGAGACTTTCTTTTCAGAAGTGGTGAGAGAACTATGTGTTTAACTAATAGTAGATCTCACTGCCTCAGAGGAGAATTTAGTGGCCAAGTTTCTGAAAGTAAGGCTGGCCCAGGAAAGGAAAGTTAGTTGAGTTCAGGTCAGTGATGGATCTGTGGTTTTGTTGCCTCCCTGATCCACAGTGCAGCTTTTTCGGTGAGTGTTGTGATTTCACATGACCATCAGCCACTTTTACAGAGCAGGGAGCAATAACCCATAGTAAGTGGTACCCTAAACTACCCATTGGACAGATCACATTGCAAATGAAATATTCTGTGCATCTATCAGGAGTAGGGTGCCATGCTAGGTTCTTTCACCATTATCTCATCTATGCCCCAAAACAGCCATGTGAGGCTGGTGCCACTGTTTTAGCTACCAATGAGAAAACCAAAGTAAATTTGCTTGAGGCCACACAGCTAGTCAGCATATGAAGTGAGGTTCAGACTCAAACTGTCCAACCTTGAAGTGCCTCTACTTTCCACCAAACCAACTTGTCCCTCACTGGAGAATACATTTTTGAATGTTGCCTAATTATATTGAGGCGGCAAACATCTGCCTATGGTCATGAAAGGTCCTGTAGAGAGATAATAAACAAGCATCATTTCCCAGCATCATACATGGCAACATATCTTTGTATTTCCATATCTTTGTATTAAGTCAAGAGAGGAAAAGTGGCACCCTCGGGAGAAAAATATGAATGACACTAAAGGAATGCAGCAAACTGAATAAATCCAGAGTCTAATATTGCTATGTGATCTCTGGTACTGATAACCTTACAAAAGTTCTTTGCAGAACTTGTTAAATCATGAAATCATCTCTTGATTCTAAAACATAAAACAGTGTCTTTTTTATGTAAACATAGCCTTGGGGAAGTGGCAAATAACTGCAGATCTTTTTAAGATATTTTCTTCTGTCACACTGGGAGCCATTTCCTTCACTCACCAATATTTTCACAGATTTGTAGAAAGATTTCTCTTTCATAAATATTAAACATAAATCACAATGTAGAAGCTAAAAGCTCAGATCTCTAATAATTTGTGGACAGTCAGCCATTGGGCTCACATAAGCAGTCATAATCAAAGTTCTAAAGATGGATAGTTTGTGCTGGAAGGTGAGTTAAAAACACAGCACCATTCATTGAGAATCATTAATATTAATATGCATTGACCTGCACCATACTAAAAGGATTTTATTGAACAGTCAAATTTCCAAACATAATATTGCGCAGGGTATAAACTCAATCATTCTTTCATTCATGAAATAATTATTGTATAATAGTAAGAAGCATTGTGGAGATATAAATATGTAAACAAGCCTTCACAAACACTTACAATGTAGTTACAAAGAAAACACATTGCCGTAGAGTTGGACCCGACTCATAGCGACCCCTCTTGGGTTTCTGAAGTAGTATCACTATGGAAGTAGATTGCCCAACCTTCCTTCCAAGGAGTGGCTGATGGATTTGAACCATCAGCCTTCTGGTTAGCAGGCAAATGTCTTACAGAGAAAAAAAATATACATGAGAAAAAAAATATACATAAATAAAAATCAAGTACTTATAAAATTAAACAATAATAAGACAACAATACAAGATGTCTTAAAACCATAGTAAACAAATGGTAGAGATGCTTAGGAAAGAAGAGTCAAAATGGGTTGAAGAGTAACAAAAGATATCACTGACAGAGAAGGAGATAACTGAGTAAAAGAAACTCGACAAAGAGAATAAAAAAAAAAGAGTATGATGTGGAGAGAACTGATCAAGCAAACTAAAATAGAGGTGCAAGATGTACTACCTGTACCAATTAGTAACAAATAAGCACAAAACCACAGTGATTTACTTTTCAATAATCAAAGGAGCATACAGTATTCATCTATTCATAATTTAAAGGCTCAGGTCACAGTTTATCCAGCTTCTAATTTCAGCCAAGCAACAAACTTGCCAAAGCTAAAAGCTTTAAAATTCCCTTAGAAAAACAAAATATAACCAATATGTAACTGCAATGTAAAGCGTCATAAAATTTAGGATGCAATATTCCACCAAATCTTTTAGAGATTAGGGAAGGCATTTATCTTTCCATCGTGAAAACATTCTAAGACACAGCAATGCAGACTACATAGTCAAAGTCAGAGAACTGGGACAGGAAATAAGGTTCAGGCCATAAAGTAAGTGCAATGCAAATAATTTGATTGGGGTGGCAGTCAAGGAAAGGAATTAACAGTAGTTATCAGAGCAACAATTTGTTACAAGTTACAAACTTGTCTATCAGTTTGTAGTACTGTAGTGGCTTAAGTGTTGCTGTGAGGCTGCAGGCTATGCCACTGGTGTTTCAAATGCCAGCAGGGGGGACAAGTTTCAGCGGAGCTTCCAGACTAAGACAAACTCGGAAGAAGGAAGAGGCCATCCACTTCTCAAACAATTGGCCAGTGAAAACCTTACGAATAGCAGTGAAATACTGTCTGATATATTACTGGAAAACTTTATGAATAGCCCTGAAACATTGTCCAACATAGTGCCCAAAGATGAGCCCCTCAGGTCGGAAGGCACTCAAAATAAGACTGGAAAAGAGCTGCCTCCTCAGAGTAGAGCTGACATTAATGATGTGGGTAGAGTAAAGCTTTAGGGTCCTGCATTTGCTGACATGACACATCTCAAGATGAGAAGAAACAGCTGCAAACATCCATTAATATTTGGAACATGAAATGTATGAAGTGTGAATCTAGGAAAATTGGAAGTTGTCAAAAATGAAATGGAATGCACAGATAGATATCCTAGGCATTAGTGAGCTGAAATGGATAGTTTGGGCCATTTTGAATCAGGCAACCTTATGATTGCCTAAATGACAAATTGAAAAAGAATGGCATGGCATTCATCATCACAAAGAATGTATCAAGATCTATCCTGAAGTACAATGCTGTCAGTGATAGAATAATATCAATACACCTAGAAGAAAGACCAGTTAATACTACTACTATTCAAATTTATGCACCAACCACCAAAGCCAAAGATGAGGAAATGGAAGATTTTTACCAACTTCTGCAGTCTGAAATTGACTGAATATGAAATCAAGATGTGTTAATTATCACTGGTGACTGGAATGCAAAAGTTGGAAACAAAGAAGAATCACTGGTAGCTGGAAAATATGGAACTTTGAACACCACTGAACACCAACGACCAAAAACCAGAGGAATTGTGGGATGACATCAAAGAACATCATCCATGAAGAAACCAAAAGGTCATTAAAAAGAGAGGAAAGGAAGAAAAGACCAAAATGATGGCAGAAGAGACTCTGAAACTTGCCCCTGAATGAAAAGTAGCTAAAGCAAATGGAAGAATTAACAGGATGAAAAAAAGCTAAACAGAAGATTTCAAAGAGCAGCTCAAGAAGACAAAGTCCATTATTTTAATAAAATGTGCAAAGATCTAGAGTTAGAAAACCAAAAGGGAAGAACATGCTTGGCATTTCCTAAGTTAAAAAAATTGAGGAAAAATTTAAGCCTTGCATTGCAATATTGAAAGATTCCATGGGCAATATGTTGAATGATAAGGAAACATCAAAAGAAGATGGAAGAAATATACAGTCACTATACCAAAAAGAATTGGTCGATGATCATCCATCTCAGGAGGTGGCATATGATCAAGAACCAATGGAACTGAAGAAAGAAGTTGAAGCTGCACTGAAGGAATTGACAAAAAACAAGGCTCCAGGAATTGACAGAATACCCCAGAATACCCATTGAGATGTTTCAATAAATGGATGTTGCACTGAAGGCACTCACTTGGCTATGCCAAGAGATTTGGAAGACAGCTACCTGGCCAACTGACTGGAAGAGATCCATATTTGTACCCATTAAAGAAAGGTGATCCCACAGAATGTGGAAATTATCGAACAATATTATTAACATCATGTGCAAGTAAACTCTTATTGTTGTTGTTGTTATGTGCCGTTGGGTCAGACCCAACTCATAGCGACCCCTCCTTGGGTTTCCAAGGCAGTATCACTATGGAAGTAAATTGCCCAACCTTCCTTCCAAGGAGTAGTTGGTGGGTTTGAACTAACAGCATTCTGGTTAGCAGTCAAGTGCCTTAGGCATTATGCTACAGAGTTCCAGTAAAATCTTACTGAAGATAATTCAAAAACAGTTGCAGCAGTATATTGACAGAGAACTTCCAGAAATGCAAGCTGAATTCAGAAGGGGACATAGAGCAAGGGATATCATAGCTGATGTCAGATGGATCTTGGCTCAAAGCAAAGAATAACAGAAAGACATTTACTTGTGTTTTATTGACTGGGCAAAGGCATTTGATTGTGTAGATCATAACAAGTTGTGAATAACACTGAGAAGAATGGGAATTCCACAACACTTAATTGTACTAATGAGGAACCTGTACATAGACCAGGAGGCTGTCATTTGAACAGAACAGGGGGATACTGCATGGTTCAAAATCAGAAGGGAGTGTGTCAGGGTTATACCTTTCACCATACTTATTCAATGTATATGCTGAGCAAATAATCAAAGAAGCTGGACTATATGAAGAAGAACGTGGCACCAGGATTAGAGGAAGGCTCATTAACAACCTGCAATATGCAGACGACACAACTTTGCTTGGTGAAAAGTGAGGATGACTTGAGGTACTTACTAATGAAGATTAAAGACTACAGTCTATAGTATGGATTACACCTCAATATAAAGAAAACAAAAATCCTCACAACTGGACCTATAAGCAGCATCACGATAAATGGAGAAAAGATTGAAGTTGTCAAAGACCTCATATTACTTGGTTCTAAAATCAATGCCAATGGAAGCAGCAGTCAAGACATCAAAAGACATATTGCATTGGGCAAATCTGTTGCAAAGGACCTCTTTCAAGTACTGAAGAACAAAGATATCTCCTTGAAGACTAAGGTGTTCCTAACTCAAGCCATGGTATTTTCAATTGTCTCATATGCATATATGAGCTGAATAATGAATAAGGAAGACTGAAGAAGAGTTGATGCTTTTGAGTTGTGGTGTTGGTGAAGAATGCTGAATGTACCATGAACTGCTAAAAGAACTAACAAATTTGTCCTGGGAGAAGTGCAGATGGAATGCTTCTTGGAAGCAAGAATGTCTAGACTTCATCTCACCTACTTTGGTCATTTGTAAGAAGGGACCATTCCCTGGAAAAGGATGTCATGCTCCGTAAGGTGGAGGGTCCAAAAAAAAGGGGAAGGCCCTCAACAAGATGGATTGACACAGTGGCTGCAACAATGAGCTCAGGTACAGTAGGGATCATTAGGCTGCCACAGAACCAGGCAGTGTTTCGTTCTGTTGTACATAAGGTCATTATGAGTCAGGGATGAATCAATGGCACATAACAACAACAACATCAGAGTAACAGGATCCAAATTGCTACTGCTGATAGAAATACAGACACTTTGGAGTAGGAAGGGCCTTTGGAAGGCAACTAGATCCTCACACATTCACTTTCATGTTTCCTTTTGAGGGGGGTACAAGCCAATGACTTAAACCATAGCTCTTTGAAGCAAACCTGTGGAGTGATTAAGAGTTTGCAACCATCAGATATCAAGAGATAAGAGAAACTCTGAGAGGGGAATAAACAACTGAAAAAAACAGAAAACTTCATGAAACTACAGAAGTCAGAAAATCTGTTCTGTAAAAAGCCAAACACTAAATAAAGTTTTAAGGGTCATTCTGTCATGGTTATTCTGTCAGCAGTCAGCTGCAGGGATCCAGGTGAGGAGAGAGAACCCAGGCATGCCCAAATCAGCACGGCGGGAGAGCAGGAGAAAGGGTATTAAAAGGCCCAGGAACCGATACAGAGGAACAGTCAGCCACAGGGATCCTGGTGAAGAGAGAACGCAGGCATGCCCAAAGCAGCAGGGTGGTAGAGCGGGAGAAAGGAGATTAAAAGGCCCAGAAACCCAGAGAGAAGGGGGAGTCAGCCACAGGGACCCAGGTAAGGGTGGTAT
>NW_006921640.1:4317138-4323997 GCF_000298275.1 Orycteropus afer afer
CATGGTGCTGGCGAAGAATGCTGAAAGTACCATGGACTGCTAAAAGAACTAACAGATCTGTCCTGGAGGAAGTGCACCTGAAATGCTCCTTGGAAGCGAGAATGGCTAGACTTCGTCTCACCTACTTTGGTCATGTTGTCAGAAGGGACCATTCCCTGGAGCAGGATGTCATACTTGGTAAGGTGGGTCGATGAAAGAGGGGGAGGCCTTCAACGAGATGGATTTACACAGTGGCTGCAATGATGGGCTCAAGTATAGCAGGGATCGTGGAGCTGGTGCGGGATCGGGCAGTGTTTCATTCTGCTGTGCATGGGGTCGCTATGAGTCGGAAATGACTCAATGGCACCTAATTGTCATGGTAGTATGAAAGCAGCCAAAAACAATAAATAAACATGCTTGTGTTCCAATAAAATTTTAGTTTTAAAAACAGGTGGGAAAACACCCATTCATGATAAAAATTCTCAAGAAGTGAAGAGTAGAAGGGAACTACCTCAACTCAGTAAAGAACATCCAAATTTATTTTTTAAAAAAATAACTACAGTTGACATCATACTTACTAATAAATGACTGGATATTTTCTTTCTAAGATTGGAAACTTTTATTTGACATGATACTGGATGTTCTACTCACTGCAATAAGGCAAATAAAATAAATAAAAATCATACATATTACAAAAGAAGAAATAAAACTATTTACAAATGACACTGCTGTCTATGAGGAAAAGCCCAAAGAATCTGCAAGAAAAAACTTCCAGAACTAAAAAGTAAGTTCTGAAAGGTCTGAGGATTAAGATTAATCCACAAAAATCAACCATATTTCTATATACTAACAAGGAACATAGGGAAATAGAAATTATGAGCATAGTCCCATTTATAATCACTCCAAAGAAAATAAAATATTTAGGCATGTACTTAACAAACATGTACAAACATGCTGAAAATTACAAAATGCTGGTGAAAGAAGACCTAAATAAATGGAGAAAAAGCACTGTGCTCATGGATTGATAATAGAGTAAAATTGTCAATTTTCCCTAAATTGATCTATAAGATTAATGAAGTTCCTATAAAAATCCTGGCAAGACTTCTGTACACATAGATAAGTTCTTTCTGAAAATTATATGAAAGGCAGTCTCTTAAAAATGTAAAGATAATAGCTAAAATAATCTGGCAAAAGAATAAAGCAAAGGAAGTCTCACACTGCCAGATCTCAAAACCTACTGTACAGCCACAGCAGTCAAAACTGCCTGGTATTAGTATAATGACACATAGACCAATGGAATAGAATTGAGAACCCAGAAATAGATCTATCAACCTATAGTCAGCTGATCTTTGACAAAGGGCTGAAATTCATTAAATGGGGAAGAGAATGTTTGTTTAATAAATTGTGCTGGCAAAACTGGATATCCAGTTGCAGAAAAATGAAACAAGATTTGTACCTCACACCATACATAAAAACTAACTCCAGATGGAGCAAAGACTTAAATATGAAACCTAAAACTACAGAGTTCCTCAAGGAAAAACTAGCGGCAAATTTAGGGGCCCTAATATATGGCATAAATAGACTATCCAGCATAACCCAAAATGCACAAACAGTAGAAGAGAAATTAGATGAATGGGACCTTCTAAAAATTAAATTTTTATGTTCTTCCAAAAACTTCTCCTAAAGAGTCAAAAGAGAACCTAAAGATTGGGGAAAAAATATTTGGCAATGACATATCTGACAAGGGACTTATCTCTAGAATTTATAGAAAACTCCAACACCTCAATAACAAAAATAATAACAAATAGTCCAATTAAAAAATGGGCAGAAGACATGAATAGACACTTCACCAAGGGGGATATTCAGGTGGCCAACAAACATATGAAGAAATGCTCAGGATCCTTAGCCATTAGAGAGATGCAAATCAATTCAACGATGAGATACCATCTTACTCCAGCACTAGTAGCAAAGTTCAACAAGACAGAAAATAACAAATGCTGGCAAGGATATGGAGAGATTGGGACTCTACTACACTACTGGTGGGACTGTAAAATGGAACAACCACTGTGGAAAGCAGTATGGCAATTCCTTCAAAAGTTGGAATTAGAAATACCATTTGACCCAGCCATTCCATTACTAGGTATATACCCTAAAGAAGTGAGAGCCATGACAAGACCAGACATATGAACACCCATGTTCATCACAGCACTATTTACAATAGCCAAAAGATGGAAACAGCCTAGTTATCCATCAACTGATGAATGGATAACCAAACTGTGGAAGTTTGGGCAATCTACCTCCTCAGTGATACTGCCTCGGAAACCCAAGGAGGGGTTGCTATGAGTCGGATGCGACTTGATGGCAGTGTTTGGTTTTTTGTTTGTTTGGTACATCCACACAATGAAATACTATGCAACCCTAAAGAATAACCTAGAATCTGCAACACCGCATAACGTGGATGTACTTGGAGGACATCATGCTGAGTGAAATAAGTCAATCATGGAAGGACAAATATTGTACTAGTCTGTTATTGTAAAAGCCAAGGAAAGGTTTATCTATGGAAGGAAATTTTGTTTGTTTGTTACCAGGGGTGGGAGGGGAGGAGAGGGAACACTGTTAGATAGGTAGAGATAAGTATTGATTTGAAGGGCAATGTACCAAATGTGAGTGATCAACATGGTGGCATGAGGAAAAGGAAGACTTGGAGAGGTACATGGGATGTACAGACAACAAAGATGAACCTTTTTGCACATACACTACCGCATTGTCAGTGAAGGCAAACATGGGTATATGGGTGGATAGATGGGTGGACAGGCCAAACTGTTAGGTATATCTATGAAGCGGGGAGTGTACCAAAGACCATGTATAGGGTTGGCAGACAATGGTCCTATAAGTGTATTTGTATGATCTGAATTCCCAGGTGTATGGTAGAGCTGACAAGGGACAAGGTTGTAGTCACTGCTTGGTCACAGCCAGCTACCCAGAGGGACTGAGTAGTTGAAGCTGTGGGCTCAGGACCATAGTCACAGGGGATAGCAAGCTCAATTCACATAACATACTACACAAAACATTGTTCCACCTCCTACTTAGGCAAGTAGCGACTGGGATCTTAAAAGCTTACAAGCAGCCATCTAGATGCAATGATGGGTCTCCCTCGTCCAGAGCAAAGAAGAATGAAGAAAACCAAAGATTCATGGAAACAATTAGTCTTAGTGACTGGTACACAATGTGATCCACAGCCTATATGACTATGAGACCAGAAGAGCTAGATGGTGCCTGGCTACCACTGTCAACCACTCAGAGAAGGATCTATGTAGGAGATTCTGGATAGAGAGGGAGAAAAATGTGGAACAAAACTCAAAAGGATTTGGAAAAAAAAAGGGTGGGGGAACCAGGTTTGCTCATCTGATAGAGCCTGGGGAACCACTGAGACTATGGTCTCTAGCTGCCCTTCAGGTCTGGAATTGAACCCACACCTGTGGCTTTCAGCCAAACAAAAGACAGGCATAGGAGCTGAACATTTACCTGAGGTAGATAAACTCCTTGGAGAGAACAATCATGGGAGAAAGAAGGGCTGTTTATGCACAGGGAGACAGCTCAGGGGGTAGGGGTGCATGCAGGGATGGACACAGGGAAGATGTGACTGTCAGGAGGAAGTGGGAGGGGAGCTGTTGCATTTTGGTGAATCGTGGTCAATGTTACGAGACAAAGTGTATGTGAACTGCTGTACGGAAAGTGAATTTGCTCTGTAAATTTTCACTCAAATCACAATAATAATAATAATAATAAAAGAATAAAGCAAGAGGAATCACTTTGTCCAATACTAAAGCTTACTGCGTAACTACCTTTGTCTCACCTACTTTGGTCATGTTGTCAGAAAGGACCATTCTCTGGAGAAGGGTATCATGTGTGGTAAAGTAGGGGGCCAGCAAAGAAGGGTCTTGAATTGAAATGTAAAAGTATAAACCTTTTTTGGGGGGAAGGGGGTGGGGAGAAAATCCTCAGAATCTAAAGCCAGGCAAAGAGTTCTTAGACCTGACACCAAAAGCACAATCTATAAAAGAAAAAATTAATAAACTGAACCTCATCAAAACTGAAAAGAATTACTCTGCAAAAGACTCTATTAAAAGGATAAAGAGACAGGTTACAGACTAGGAGGAAATATTTGCAAGCCATGTATCTGACAAAGAACTACTATTTATAAAATATAAAGAGCTCATAAAACTTAACAGAATAAAAATAAGACAAAACAAAAATAATCCAATTGAAAATGTCTAACACATCTTCAAAAACATTTAACCAAAGGGGTTATACAAATGGTAAATAAGCACATGAAAAGATATTCAAACATCATGAGATATTAAGGAAATGAAAATTAAAACTACAATTAGATATCACTACACACCTCTCAGAATGTCTAAAATAAAAAAGTGACAATAAACCAAATGTGGTGCATACATACAATGGAATAGTATTCAGTCATGAAGAGAAATGAAGTTCTGACACATGCAACAATACGAATGAATCTTGAACACATTACGCTAAGTGAAGTCAGACTCAAAAGGATAAAATCTGTATGATTCACCTAGATGAAATACATAAAACAAGAAATGCAGATAAACAAAAGTTAACCAGCAATTACCAGAGAATGAGGAAGAAAGGCATAGGGAGTTACTATTTAAGGGGAACTGGGTTTCTATGTAGTGGTCAAAGCAATTGGTTGCTAACCAAAAGGTCAGTGGTTGGAATCCACCAGATGTTCTGTGGGAGAAAGATGAGGAAGTCTGCTTCCTTAAAGATGTATAGCCTTGGAAACCCAGTGGGGGTTGCTATGAGTCTGAATCAAGTCAATGGCGGTGAGTTTGGTTTTGGTTTGGGGTTTTGTGGCATAGTAAAAATATTTTTTAGATGTGGTTAGTGGGGACAGTTGCATAGCATGGTGAATGTAATTAATGTCACTAAACTGTACACTTAAAACTGACTGAAACAGCAACATTTTTTGTGATATATATCATACCACAATTTTTTAAAAAAGACATTTTTTAAAAAAATAGGATAAAGAAAAAGCAACCAAACTAAAAGCTGGCAAAAAAAAAAAAAAAAAAATGCAAAGAAACTGTGTGTTCATACATTGCTGGTGGAAAAAGTTTGGCAGATTGTTTTTTGTTGTTGTTTTTCTAATTGTTGGAGATGTTGGTTAAAGTGTTGATTTGGCTCTTTCTTCCTGTTTGATGTGTGCATTTATTGCTATAAATTGGCCTCTAATCACTGCTTTTGCTGTGTCCCAAACATTTTGGTATGTTGTGTTTTCATTCTTGTTTGATTTTTTTAATTTCATTTTTTATTTCTTCTATTACCCAGTCGTTTTTGAGGAGGGTGTTCAGTTTCCATGTGTTTGCTCTTTTTCTGTTGCTATTCCTATTGTTGATTTCTAATTTGATAGCATTGTGATCTGAGAAGATGCTTTGTAGTATTTCAATGTTTTTAAATTTATTAGGCTTGCTTTATGGCCTAACATATGGTCTATCCTGGAGAGTGTTCCATGTGCACTGGAAAAGAATGTAGCACTGGAAAAGAATGTATATTGTGCTGTTGTTGGGTGAAGTGCTCTGTAGGTGTCTATGAGGTCAAGTTGGTGGATTTTATTGTTTAGCTCTTCTGCGTCTTTGTTGAGCTTCTTTCCAGTTCTAGCTTTAATTGAAAGTGGTGTATTAAAGTTTCCTACTGTGGAGTCATCTATTTGCTTTTTCAACTCTGTTAAAGTCTGATTTATGTATTTTGGGGCTATTTCACTGGGTCCACAGATATTCATTATAGTTAAATCTTCTTGTTCAATTGATCCTTTAATCAGTATATAATATCCTTCCTTGTCTCTTATGGTGGTTTTTATCTTAAAGTCAATTTTATCAGAAATTAATATTGCCAGTCCTGCTCTTTTTTGGTTGCCAAGTGCTTGATATGTCTTTTTCCAACCTTTGATTTTTAGTCTATTTTTGTCTTTGTCTCTAAGATGTGTCTCTTGTAGACAGCATACTGATGGGTTATGTTTTCTTATCCAGTCTGCAACTCTCCGTCTCTTGAGTGGTATGTTTAATCCATTGACATTCAGTGATTATCAACAAGTATGAATTTGTTAGTGTCATTTTGTTATGTGACTTTTTGTGGTGTTCTTGGTTTTTTTGTTCCAAATAATTTTATGTGCTGAACTAATTTTGTTTATGAATTGTGTTATCATTTCCTTCATTGCTGTTGTTTTAGTATTTGCTTGTCCTCTTTTTTATTGTGATGTGAAGGTTTATCATTCTTCTTTGAGGTTACCCTGTGATTTATAATTTTCTCCCCGAGTTTAGAACAGTCCATTCTATCTTACACCTCTCTTCACTTCCTCGCCATTTAAAAGTTCTGTAACTACACTATTTTTCCCCTCTTTTTGGCTTGTAGTTGTCCTCACTTGCCAATTGATGTCTCTGGTTTCCTGTTTACAATCTTGTAGGCTTATTTTACCTTGGATACTTCTTGGATACTTCCATAGCTGTGGTGGTTTCTGGGTTGTCATCTTGTGTATTAATGGTCGGTTTTTGTTTGCTATTGTTGGCTCTCTGTTCAAAGGACTCCATTTAGTATCTCTTGTAAAGTTGGTCTGGTTTTAATAAATTCCCTTAATTTCTGCTTATCCAGAAATCTACTAATTTCCCCATCATATTTGAGGCACAATTTTGCTGGGTACATAATTCTTGGTTGGAAATTTTTCTCTTTCAGTGTTTTATATATACCGTCCCATTGCCTTCTCACTTACATGGTCTCTCCCAAGAAATCAGAGCTTATTCTTATTGGTTGTCCTTTGTAGGCAACATTTCATTTTTCCCATGCTGCTTTCAGG